>NC_046665.1:54983833-54990831 GCF_010883055.1 Belonocnema kinseyi
AGCGATTTTCAGAAACAAAATTCAAGGTCTTTTTCAGGATTTCCATAAAGTTTTCTGTTTCCGCTTTTGTAAATCAAATAGCACTTTCTAACAATTTATAGAATGTTGCATTTTATTAAGTACTGCAGTCATAGAAATTATGAAGAAATATACTTGTTAGGTCATTAATTTTGAAATATTTGTGAAATCTTCCTAAATCATTGGAAACTTTAAAATCTGATGTACGCCTTTGTGAAATTGTAAAATCCTTGAAATCCTTAAAATATTTTAAGATCGTTGAAATCTTTTAAATTAGTAAAAAAATCTCTCAAATCTCATGTAAAACGGCTTTGTGCAATCCTTGGAATCATTGTGAAATCTTTTGAATCTTTGTAAAATCTTTCTGAGATCTTTGAAACCCTTGTGAAGTGTTTGAAATCTTTGTGAAATCTTTCTAAATCTTTGGAATCTTTCAAATCTGCTGTACAAAGCCTTTATGAGATCTTTGAGATCTTTGAAATCTTTCTAAAACCTTCTGTACTTTTTTTAATCTTTGTAAAATCGTTTGAAATCTGATTTACCCGCCTTTGTAAAATCCTTGTGAGATCTTTGAAACCCTTGTGAAATATTTGAAATGTTTAAAATGCTTGAAATCTTTTTAAATCTTTGGTATTTTTCAAATATGATGTACAAAGCCTTTATGAGATCTTTGAAATCTAATTTACGCGCCTTTATGAAATCTTTGTGAGATCTTGGAAATCCTTGTGAAATCTTTAAAACCTTTAAAATCCTTGAAATTGTTGTGGAATCTTTAAAATCTAATGTACAAAGCATTTGTGACATCTTTGAAATATTTCTAAAACGTTCTGCAATTTTTTTAATCTTTGTAAAATCGTTTGAATTCTGATTTACCTGCCTTTATGAAATCCTTGTGAGATCTTTGAAACCCTTGTGAAATCTTTGAAGCTTTTAAAATCCTTGACATTTTTTTGAAATCTTTAAAATCTATTGTACAAAGCCTTTGTGAAATCTTTGAAATCTTTATAATACCTTTTGTAATTTTTTTAATCTTTATAAAATCGTTTGAAATCTGATTTACGCGCCTTTATGAAATCCTTGTGAGATGTTTGAAATCCTTGTGAAAACTTTAAAATCCTGGACATTATTTTGAAATCTTTAAAATCTAAAGTACAAAGCCTTTATGAGATCTTTGAAATCTTTGTAATACCTTCTGTAATTTGTTTAATCTTTGTAAAATCGTTTGAAATCTGATTTATTCACCTTTGTGCAATCCTTGTGAGATCTTTGAAATGCTTGTGAAATCATTTGAAAAATTACAACGTTGATAAATTACAACTTGCCTTCGTGCCGGTCTTTGGACCTTTCGTCTTACGACATTGTTAGAAGTCAAGAGGGACTTTCAAGCTTTCTGACGTCCGATCCTTCAGATTCTGTAAAAGAAATCGGATTTTCATTAATTCAAATTGTTTAATTCGCACACTGTAAAAAGTTTCATGTAATTTTACCACAAAGATCATAGGATATAAAAATACCAGTGATTACTGTGGGAAATTTACCAAAATTAGGTAGAAATAATATGATAGTGCAAAATCGCACACAGGTGGTTAAAAGCAGCTTTGGAAGAATGGAATTTTACATTCCCTTTGCGAAATTCCAGTTACGCTGTAAAACGCCGCATGTAAAAGGTTGCGCATGCGCAATGACAAGCCCGGGTATTTTGAATCGTATAATGTATGTTTGAATTAAATCGAATCGGAAAACATTAAACTTTTTGTTTGGTTTGCTGTTACAAAAAAATACGCATCAAACTTACAAGGTTATGATCAGTGGGCGAAATAGGCGCATCCTAATTTCCGTCAACTGCGGCTAAACAACCATAACCTTCCAAAATTTTTTTTCGAGTATTCCAAATCCACGATTATCCGAATGCCCCAAAACTTTCCACAATCTTGCATTGAATTTACTCGCAGGTTATCGATTATAATAGAAGATCAAAACAGGGACGCAGAACGCCATCAAGCGTTCAACAGCGGAATTACAAGGATTATGCAATTTTGCACCGCTGCTGTAAAACGTATTACACTCCGCGTGCGAAATTACACTAATCGTTGAAAGCTTACATAAACGTTGTGAAATTACACTTTTATTTGTGTTACACTTTAGTTGGAAATTCCCACAACGATCACTGGTATTTTTTATGTCCTATGCTTGTTGTGGGAAAATTACACGTTTTTTTGTAAATTTAATTCATTTATGGTAAAATTCCTTTAATAATCACTGTCAATTTACAAGAAACGTATAATTTTTCCACAAAAATCATAGAAAAAAGTTACAGAACGAAATGTAATTTTCAGCAATGTTTTTTACAGTCCTGTCAAATGAAGCGTGTCAATTAGTAGAATACAATAATAATTCACATGCTTCCTTCATCCACAATTCAGGAAAATCTTGGAGGTCTTGATAATCCCAAATGGCATTATCAAGCACGTATTTCGAAAAAAGCATTTAAGTTTAATAATTGATAATGTAATAGATTAAATCAGAGGTTATAATTTTAATTTTATATAAAGCTAAAAGAATCCAACACTTTTTTTTGTAGAAAATTCTTTTGTTTATATTATTGAATTTTAATCAATTGTAATTTATTAGTATTTCGAGGGAAACATTCCCTTAAACTGTTTCTAATTATGAAATTAATTAAAATAAATTTCAAATATACTTATTTGTTAAAAAATTATTTCCGTTTAACAATTGTTTCCATAAAAATGAAAAAAAGAGAAAGTAAATGTTTTTTGTGAGTTAAAAATTCTTCATTAAAAATAATGTTTTTTATTTCAAATGATATGATTAATAGATTTTTAAAATCAAAAGTTATTCAAAAGTATTTCAAAAGTTAATTACAAATTTATTGCCGATTTTGTTCAACTAAATAATTTTTAGATGTTATTACCATTTTAAAGCATGTTAACTTCAGAGATCTTAAATTTTATCTGAATAAAATTATTTGTCAGAAGTAATAGTTAAACACCAAAGTTTAATTTCTTAAAATTATTATTTACGAAACTTTTCATACATATTTTTAAATACATTTTTGGAAAAGAGTTTATCATAAACTTCGAAGACGAGACGAAGACCTGAAAAAGAAAGAAAAAAAAATTATTTGACAATATTCAAGCAAACAAATAGATATGAGTATTTTAGAGTATATATCGTGATACCGAGAGATTTTTTTAATTCTGATCTTTGCACAAATTCGACTTAAAAAAAAATTTTAACCAAAAGATTTAATTTTATACAAGATATAATCAGAATTTTATCAATTTCGAATATTTCGATGAAATTTCGACAACAACAAATGAGTTTTTAAATCAAACAGACGATTTTTCTACAAAGCAGTGGAATTTTCAAACCGTAAATATGAATTTTTCACAAAAAAGTTAATGTTAATGTTTATTCCCTAAGGCCTAGGTTTATAAATGATTCAAATAACTTTTTCGATGTGAACATATTTATTTAAATAATTGAGCGCAATCTACACAATATGTTAATTATTTAAGTACTTTTCAGAATTTCTAATTTTTTCAGACAATTCGAAGTTTTTCTTTCTTTTTAAATATTATTCAAATTTAGCAGAAGTGAGGTTTTTGGAATGGCGAATTTTAGTTTTCAGGCATGAAAAAGCAAAACATAGCGCAAGAAAAATCAGAAAATCAGGATGGCGATAAAAATCAGAACATGTCCAGATATATCAAGACGTGTGTCACCCTAATTCGAACCTATATCCACGTCCACAAAAAGACCTGAAAATTATTTTGAAGAAAATGATCCTTTGTCCAAATCGTCCAAGTACGCTGAATCTAGTCGGTTTCGTGCCGAAAATACGTTTTAGTTCATCGCGAAGTAAAATGATTTTGGGTATTGCCAGTCACTTAAAAGTACCTCACAAGCGAAAAAATATCTTCAACAGTATCTAGAGTTTTGGCTTTTGTACTTTAGACCCCGAAATATGTCTAGCTTTTAAACAAAAATTATGCAGATGAATTATGCATGGTGACACTAACCGCCATTTGCTATTGCGAAATGGGTAGATTTCTTGAGAAGCCGAACGTGGAAAATCACTACATATTCACTTGGAAATATTCACCTTTGGAAACTCAATTTTCGACCCTAAATTACGGACACAACGTAACGATCAAGATTCCGCGAAAGAAAAATGTTCAACTGATTCTGTCAGTGTCGTCAACCTGTTAAAATTGTAATTCAAAGACGAATTTTCGTTTTGCGACTATTTGAATTTTCCTGCTGGTTTTTTCCTGAAAATGGCGAATTAACATCTTAGTTTAACATTGAGGAATAAATTATCCTGACTCGTTACTCGGCAACAAAATTAAATAAATTTACAAATTAGCCTATATTTTCATTATCCGTGTCACGTTGGACACCCTGATTACGGAAGCCTCCAATCAAAATGTTTGTAATTATTCAATTAGATTTAAACATTGCATTCTTCTCAGTTTGATAATGAGTCAATTTTTAATTTTGAAGTATTTTAATTTAAAATTTAATTTTTTATAAAAATTCTTTGTCATTGAACTAGATATAAAAATTTCATTCTGTACAGTTTAAAAGTGTTTTTAAAAGCATTATTTTTAATCAACATTCTTTGTTTTATTTATCCAGATTAAAAATTTTCATTCTCTACAAGTTGGAAATGTATCAGTGTTTAATATTTTGAATTTGGAAATATTTTAATTTTCAATTTGATTGTAAATCAAAATTCCCTTATATTATTCTAATAGATTTAAAAACATCATTCAAGCCAGTTCAAAAATGTATAAATTTTAAATTTGTTGAATTTAAAAGCATTTTAATTAAAAATTATTTTAATTTAGAAGCATTTTTATTTCAAACTAAAATTCTTTTTTTTATTCATCTAGATTAAAAAAGTTCATTCTGCGCCGGTCGGACGTGTACATTTTAAATATTTTTAGTTAAAAAGCATATTGATAATTTAATTCCATTCTAAAATAAATAAAACAAAAATTAAATGTATGCACTTTAAATCTCTTGACTTTAGAAGCTTTTCATTTTTTTAAATTTAAAAGCATTTTAATTTTACATTAATATTCTTTATTTTATTCTTCTAGATTTGAAAAATATTTGCAATACTTTGAATTCAGAAGCATTTTAAATTTAACTTTAAACCAAAATTATTTGTTATTCTAAATATAGATTAAAAATTTTAATTCTTTACAAGTTTAAATATATCAATTTTAAATCTTTTGAATTTAGAATGATTTCAATGTCGAATTTTTTTAAATTAAAAGAATCTTTGTTTTATTTTTCTAAATTTAGAATTTTTCTTCTTCACAGTTAGAAAATGTATACATTTCAAATTTATTGAATTTAAGGTAGTTGTCGTACCAAAAGTCAGATATCTGGAGCAAAAATAGTTTTTCTATGATTTTAAGAATCAAAATATTATAACTCATGTAATTTAAAATAAAAAGCTTTCTCTGCAACTCTACTGTTTCCAGTTTTAAAAACAAAACAATAATCTTAAAATATAATTATTTGTTAAAAAAAATTTTTCTTTAAAAAAATTGTTCTAACGATTTCAGCGACAAAAAAAATTATTTTCAAAATTGGAAACAGTAGAGTTTTAGAGAAAGTTTTCCCGGAAAAATAAGCCGTCATTTATTAAAATACAATCATTTTTCAAAAATTGGTAAGAAGTGACGGTCAGAAAAAATTCAGTTGCGAAAAACATGGTTAAAATTAATGTTTTTTTTTGTAAGTTTTATCATTTTTCATAAAAAAAATGTTTTTTTTTTAATTTGAAATGACATCAGTTGTTATAATATTTTGATTCTTAAAATCATAGAATAACTATTTTTTTATATGTATATCTGACTTTTAACACGACAACTAAAAGCAATTTAATTTAAAATTTTGAATTTAAAATTGATTTAATGTTAAATAAAGATTCGTTGTTTTATTCATTTCTATTTAAAATTTTCATTCCGTTCATTATAATAATTTTTAAATACAGTAGACTTCAAACTCTTACCCTCATATTTTGTTGGAAATTCGCATTTTTTGGTTGAATACAACTTTTTTTAATTTAAAATTAAAATCTTTTTTTTTAAATACCAATTGTCATATTTTTCCTTGAGAATTTATATATATATATTTTTTTTACAATTCAACTACTTGTTTGAAAATGGAACTACTCTGTTAAAACTTAATTTTTTATTGGTGATTCATTTCTGGTTGAAAATTCATCTATTCTGGTAGAAATTGCATAATAAACTCAACTATTTGATTGAAAATTAAATGGTTTTTTGGAGGATTCAACTATTTTGTTGAAAATTCATCTTTTTTTGGTTGAATTCAGCTGTGTTTGATTCCAAATAAAATTCTTTTCTTTTATAAAGCAACTATTATATCTTTCGTAGATAATTCATATTTTTGACTGAAAATGCAAGTACTTGATTGAAAGTTAAACTATGTAGTTTGTTAAAAATTTATTTTCTTTTTTGAAGATTCATCCCTTTGGATACAAACTTAAATAAGTTGTTGAAAATTCGTCTCTGTTGGTCGAAATAACTGTTTTTGATTAAAAATTAATCTTTTTTGATTGAAAATTCAACTGTGGCTGAGAATTATTCTTTTTTGGTTGAAAGTGAACTTTTTTTATTAAAAATTCATCTTCGTAGGTTGAAATTTAAACTACTTGTTTATGAATTCAACTATTTTGTTAAAAAATGGTCGCTTTTGATTTTAGTTTCCACTATTTAGTTAAAAATTAAGTTTTCATTATTCAGCATACGTATTTCTTGATTTAAACTTTTTTTGTTGTTGAAAATTAATCCTTTTGGGTTTAAAATGCCACTTTTTTATATACGAGGGTAGTTCAATAAGTCCTTAGAATGACCAACAGATGGCGCGCGAATCGCTCCAAATCATCTGTTTTCAGTCAGCACCACTCCCGACTA
>NC_046665.1:54990931-54993952 GCF_010883055.1 Belonocnema kinseyi
GAGCTCCAAGGAGATTATGTTGAAAAATAAAAAAAAATTTACCCAAAAAAAATTGTTTTTATACTTCATTCTAAGGACTTATTGAACTACCCTCGTAAGATTCGACTTCTTAGCTTGAAAGCTCAACTCTTTTGTTAAACATTCGTCTCTTTTGGTAGAAAATCGTTTTTGGTTGAAAATTCAAATTATTTCCTTATTCCCCTGTTTTGAGAGCCTTTTGGAATTTGAAGTCTGATATGGATAAAAAATTTTATTTTTTACAATTAGAAAATTTGTGTGTGCATTATTAATATTTTAAATTTAGAAGCATCTTATTTTTAAATTCAATGTTTAATCAAAATTCCCTGTTATTGTTCATATAGATTTACAAATTTAATTATTAACAGTTGGAAAATTGATCAATTTAAAATCTTTTGAATTTAGAACTATTTTAATTTTTAATCAAAATTCTTTATTTTATGCATCTAGCATTAAAAAATTCATTTTTTAAAGGTTAAAAATGCATACATTTTAATTATTTTAAATTTAAAATAATTTTTAATTAAATTTCTCAACAGGGAAATCTTTTGAATTTAGAAGCATTTATATTTTAAAAGCATTTTTTTTTAAATCAAAATTCTTTGCATTATTCATCTAAGTTAAAAAATTTCATTCTTTACAGTCTGAAAATGTATAAATTCTAAATATTTTAATTTTGAAGGATTTTAATTTAAAATTAAAATTCTGTGCCTATTACTCATGTAGATTTAAAAGTGGTATTCTTTACAGTTTGAAAATGTAAACAATTTTAATGTTTAAATTTAGAAGCATTTTAATTTAAAATCCAGGGCAGCATTATGAACTGGTGTGTTTGTCATTTTAGAACTGAAAGACCACGAAGTTTAAGAATTCTATTAAATGTCTGAGGAAGAAATCTGCAAAATGTCTGGAAAGCTAATAAATATCGGTAACGAGACTTACTATTACACTGCTGTGAAGGGATCTCCCTTTGGAACCGACTGTACAGTTTTTGGCTTATCTGAAGATGAAGTAGTGGCTTTGTCAAAACGGTTCCCCAACTCTGGAGCGGACGTCATAAACGGCGTTATGATCAAAGGTTCTTATCCAAAAATTTTATTCATTTTTTTCTAACCAATATTGTGAACATTTCTTCTTTTTACTACAAATAGTGAAGAGTAGTTTTTCCATTTTCCTTATCAATCAGAAAATCACAAGCTTGATCACGACTTCAGAATTATTTTTACATTTTATTTTATTTTTCACCGTATTATTTGTAAACTAACAATCGAGTTTGTACGCTTTAGATTCATAAATGTTAAATTTTAATTATTTAGTTTTAAAAATAGTGTTTTTTAATTTTATTTATCAATCTAAAAATTAAAAGTTTTTACCAGCGACTTCAGAGATTAAAAAAAATATATATTTCTATTTTTCACATTTATTTTCAAACTTTTTTTTATATTAAATTGTTGTAACTTCAAATAATTTCACATTTTTTCATTTACAGAAAGTCAATTTTCATTTTTATCAAGAAATATTTCAACTATAATAGCTCTGTTTTTTAAAGTATTTCTACAAATTTTGAACGACTTAAATTTTGTTATTAATCAATTTGGTAGGCTTTCAAATGAAAATGGTTAAAAATATAATTATTTAATGTTTTTAATAATTCATAATTGTCAAATTTAAAATTATTTCATTCGGAAATTTTAATTTTTAATTTCACTTATCCATTTAAAAATCACAAGCATGTCTGTGACATCAGAATTGTGATCACTTTTTGTCTTATTTTTAATTTAAGGTGGGATGAAAATCTTGTATTTTTATTGCTTAACACTTAAAATTGTACAATTATTAATTTAAAATCGTTTTCTAAAGTTAGAATGTTATAATGTTAAATGTCAAATGTTAATGTGAAAGTTAAATAATGGCATAATGCTATAATAAAGTTAATAATAATAAACAATTTAAATTTTGAATAAACCAATTTGGTGCATCTATAATTAATATTTAAAAAATTTAAAGTTATTTAATATTTCATTTTACTTACATACCTATTTAAAAATCGCAAGCTTGGCAGCGATTTCAGAATTGTTTTCACTTTTTGTCTTATTTTACAACTTATTATTTAAAAACTTCTTCCACATTTTATTATTTATATATATATATATATATATAGCGACTTCAAAACGGATTTCACTTTTTATCTTATTTTAAAAATGATTAGGTTAGAACTTTCTTCATGTAAAATTGTTACTACTACACAAGTTCACATTTAAAAAATTTTTAAAGGTCAATTTTTAATTGCGATAGCAATCTTCAATGTTTATTGCTTGAAACTTAAAATTTCAAAATTTTAAATTATGAATCTTTAAACTATAAACCTTTGTTTTATTGTAAAACCTTTTGGAAGTTTTAACTTTGAGTAATTTAAATTTTGAAGTAATTGATTTTATATGCTTTCAAGTCAAAATTTTGAACTTTTAAATTATTTAATTTAGAAATTGTAATTTTTCATTTTACTTGCCAATTTAAAAATCACAAAGTTGCCACGGACTTCATAATAAAAATTATGTTCCCTTATTTTCCATCTCTATTTAAATTTTTTTCATATTAAATTGTTGTAACTTGAAATAATTTCAAATAATTTCATTTTAAGCTGCTAATTTTTAATTGTGATAAAAATCGTCAACTTTCAATGCTAATAACTTTACATTTTTAATAAAAAAATCTTGCAACTATAAAATCTTGATTTTTTAAATTAAAATTCGAATTAATCAATTTTATACGATTTCAGTTCAAAAATTTGACCTATTCTTGAATATAAAATATTCAAAATCGTATAATTTTAAAGACAAATGCAAACATTTTGAATTTCAAACTTTACGTTTGAATTTTTGGGCAATTTTAATTTTGAGCTTTTAGAGTTGAATCATTTAAAATTGAAAGGTTTTAAAATTAAATTATTAAAAATTAAAACTTTTTAAAATGTTTATATTTATTTCCAGTTTATATAATTTC
>NC_046665.1:54994052-54998369 GCF_010883055.1 Belonocnema kinseyi
TATTAATTTCTTGACTATGTAATTCAATATTTGTTCTTTAAGTCATAAAAGATAAGTTTGAAAATCCCCCTGTTAAAAAATAAATTTCTTAAGTGATTATTTTGCCTTTATAATATTGATTTGACAGATTTTCAGTATTAGAAAATGCTAAAATTAATTGAATTGCTTGGACCCAGAGAAAAAAATGGTTGTTTGGCATTCGATAAAAGGAAAAAAATTTGATCGGTTAATATTTATTTATTTATTTTGAAAAATCATAAGCCCAGCAGTCAGTGGCTACAACAGATGAGCGTACAGTAATATTGCCAATACGTGGACCAATAACAGGGCTACTTTATAAAATTGCTAAGATAGTTCTTAAATGGTATATTTTCAGACAGTCGAATTATATAATCAGTAATTAGAAATAATAACGTCGATTTTTCTATATAAAAAAAATGTGATGAGGAAGTCTGGAATACGTAGCTTAGTTATGATACTTTCTATTGCGTAGTAGCATTAATGTAGTCGCTTACATTTTTTGTAAATGTCAAAAGAGAATCGTTGAATAAGTCAGTGTGCTTATATTTCTTCTGTAGGAGATTAAATTGAGTAGGAAGTGAGAAAGCAAGAGAATTCATTTTCCAGTTAGAGTTTGGCATCGGAAGATAAAATAATGGTTGCCCTCCTTGGATAGTCGCTCTGGTTTCGCGACCAGGTGCATTCAATGGCAGCAACGAGAGGATGTATGGACACTCGATTAGATTATGCACTACCTTGAATAAAAATAATAAAGATGCGAATGTCCTTCTTTTCTCCAGTGTCCATACACCAAATCTCCGTACCAGTTGCTCATAGTCTGAACCCGGTGGCGGATAGTTACCACTCCGCTTGTATTCTAGGAATTTAAGGAATCTCTTTTGACATTTTTCAATCACATTCACATATTTTTGATATTGTGGAGACCATACAATGGAAGCATATTCAAGCTTCGATCTTACCAATGCATTAAATAAAATTTGAAGCAGTTTGGTAGACTTGAAGTTCTTGCATGTACGTAGGATAAAACCAAGAAGTTTATTTGCGCTAGAGATTAAATTATTTATTGGGGGTATAAAATTGAGGCTTGTGTCAAATTTTATACCCAGATCTGATATTACAGATACCCTTTCTAGTATTTCACCATAAATCTCGTAATCATATTTTATCAAAACGACTGAAACTTACCGAAAAATAAAATTTCCAACAAAGAAAAATTTCCGAATTATAAAATTCCTGAATTGGGACAATAAAAATTGTTTTAATAAGAAATAAATGAACAATATGTTTTTCAAATTCAAGTATTTATTATTTTTAATTTTTAATCATTTCTTAATATTGTTTAGATGCGGAAATTTCCTAGTGTCGGATATTTTATAATGTCTGAACTTTTATTTGGAAAATTTTCAAATTCTTTAATATCATCAACTGTCGAAAAATTGGAATATTCGGGAATTTTCTTATTCGTGAATTTTAAATTGCCAGCAATTTTCTAAATTCGACATTTCAAAAAAAAAAATTTCTTTTTCGAACATTTTTTAACTTTTTTTTTCAAGATTTTACTGTCGTCCCTTAATATCTTCTTCTCGGTTTTTGCATTTCAAATTTTTAAAAAATCATCTAGAAAAATAACTTATAAATAAAATAGTAAACCTTTTCATTAATATATGCTAATTTATCTTTGATTATGTTATAATAAACCTTGTATTTGTTCTCCTTTTAAATTTTGCTAATGAACAGTAATAAACAAATAAGAAATAAAAAAATTGTTTAATCAATAATTTTTTGAAAATGTACAAAAAACATGTTTTTTATTGGTTAAATATGTCGAACCTGACATTTCTTCAAATTGAGTCACGAAAATCACGAAAAATTATTCGATTCAAGCTAAAAAATTTTCAAAATCGATATATTCAACTTTTTCAAAAAAAGTGTGCATTTAGCTGAATTCGAAAAACATTTCGGATTATCAATATAGTGTATTTAGAATATAGTGCAGTCTAGAATCATTTAAATGCCTCTTAATGAACGATACTGCCGAAAATTTATCAAATCAATTATAAAACCGATATAATCTATTTAAAAAGTTATTCTGCAGAATAAAGATTCTTCAAACTTATTTTTGTCTGAAAGTATTAATTTAATTTTAAATTTTTTTAATGAAAGGACTTTTAAGAAATATTTTTTTGTTTATTTAATTGTGAAGATTACGAAGACCGAGATATGTTTTAGTTTTTAATTTTTTAACCTTTTCAGTTTTTTAAAAAGAATTTTTGTATAAAATTATATTTTTATTTTTATAATTGTGTAGAACAGGAAAGCAGGGCCTTTTTAAAGTTTTGTGATTTAAAATTTACAAATTTCATAATTTATTTTCTTTCCTTTTTAACCTTTTCGGGCTTTAAAGAAAACGATTATTTTATTTCAATATATATCGGGAGTTTTTGCCATTTTTTAATTTTTTATTGATTTGAAAAGTTTTTCAGTTTTGTTCGTTATAGTAGCAGTGGATGTCGACTAAAAAAGTTGAGTCACTTTATTGTTAATGTATTGATTAGACTAATACACAAAATATCCAAAACGCAACTCGGCAATACAAGTGGTGGCACACACAAAAAGGTTTTCACAAGCGGCGTTAACATGTCAGAGATCAGAAATCGAATAAAAAAAAACTTACTCGCTCCGCGATCGATGCCGAGACGAGCAAAACCGAGAACGCACGAACCCAGCCGACGGGTCGACGCTCAGGAGCGTTCAATAAAAAACCGGCATAATAATTTCATCTCAAACATACCGGCCACCTTGCGAGATTTACCAAAAGATCGCAATAATAATCGCAATAAAGCTTACAAAAAATAATGCAAAAGAGATGCGAGATATCAATAATAAAGATAATTTGATACAATTATGATTCGTTAGAAATAGGCAAGACGACTAATTGTGAGATGGGTCGGTCAAACTCAGAATGCGCAGTCTTTACATGAACGACTCGAACGGCCCCATCTCGTCCTTTAATACATTTAGTAACACTGGCCATTTCCCACTTAGCGGGGGGAAGAGTTACGTTTCTTAAAAGTACAAGATCTCCTACTTTAACATTAGGTCGACGTGAAAACCACTTGGTTCGCTGCTGCAATGATTGTAAATAATCACGAGACCACAAGCGCCAAAAGTTTTCTACAATTCTTTGGTAAAATTGCCAGCGAGACAAGAGATTTTCAGATACATCAAGAACTGAAATGGTAGGTACAACTGTTAACGCTGTCCCACTTAAAAAGTGACCAGGAGTGAGCACCTCGCAACTTTCCGGATCATCATTGGCAGGCACAAGAGGCCGGGAATTTAAACAACTCTCGATTTGACACAAAAGTGTCTCAAATTCCTCCGCCGTTGGAGTAGAATTGGACAACAATTTTCGTAAGTGAAGCTTAACGCTTTTGACGCCGGCCTCCCATAACCCTCCAAAATGTGGGGCGATGGGAGGGATAAAATGCCAAGTTGTGCCATCCGATGCTAAATGAGATATCAAGTTCGGATCTTCTCGAACCTTTCGGAAAGCTTGCGAAAGCTCTCGATCAGCACCGCGAAAATTCGGGCCATTATCACTATATAAATCAGTCGGAATACCGCGTCGCGAAACAAAACGTCTAAATGCGGCAATGAACGAGGCTGTAGTATAATCATGAACTAATTCTAAGTGAATTGCTTTTATAGCAAAGCAAACGAAAATCGAGATCCAAGCCTTGTGCGATTTTATGCCGCAACCCGAACTAGAGCGAACAAAATATGGACCTGCATAGTCAATTCCAGTATGAGAAAAAGGACGTGAGGGTGTCACTCTAGGGGTTGGAAGCTCGCCCATCAATTAAGTTTCCGTTTTAGCCTTATCACGTACGCACACAAGACAGCGATGAGCAATCGTCCTAACTTCACTGCGAGCTCCAATAACTCAGTATTTGGTACGAGACATGTAAAGCGTTAATTGAATTCCGGCGTATAAGAGGTTGCGATGAAATTGCTCTAATATAAGAGTCGATATCACATGCTTAGGCAAAATGGCGGGAGATTCCTGATACACCGATAATTTTGATTGACGTAACCGGCCACCAAGACGAATAATTCTATTACAGTCGATAAATGGATTAAGCTGTTTCAAAGGAGACTTAGAAGAGAGAGACTCACCATTCTTTAAAAAAGTAATGTCGTGAGCAAACGATTGAGATTGAACGTAACGTATCCAGAATAACGAGGAATCATTTATCTCAGTAGCAGACAAATATCTAGGGAAAACAACTTTTT
>NC_046665.1:54998469-55000483 GCF_010883055.1 Belonocnema kinseyi
CTTCTAACTCCCAGAATCGACGAAGCGCCTCATCAATTACAATATTTGCGGAATGATGCACATTTATGTGAAAAGCTTGAACATTAGAAGTTTTAAGAGATCTGGAAAGTATCCAACCAAAAATCGTATTTTGCGCGACGAGATTTCTCGATTTGTCGTGAGAAACGCCACTTAGTAATGCCTGACCAAACAGATCAGCACCGATCAACAAGTCAATACGATCATTGGATCCTGGCGTCGGATCTGCAAGATCCAATTCACGCAAGTTACTTGGAATCTCCATTAGCGTAAACTCCGCGGGAACATAAGCGGTGATTCTCGAAATCACGAAAGCTTGCGTCGTAAACGTGGTCGCACAAGACTTGGGACTTTTAATCGTAAATGAAACAGAATGCAAAACTTTATCAGATAAGTTACCCCCTAATCCTGAAACGGTAACGTCAAACTTTTTTCGTGGAAGGCGCAACAATTGAACAACACTTTCAGAGACGAATGTAGCTTGAGATCCTTGATCTAAAAGCGCGCGAACATGTACACATCTACCATTAGGTGCTTCTATAATTACTCTAACTGTAGCTAACAAAGATGGCGAGCGGTTTTTCTTAGTTGCGTTGAGATGGGACGAAATCGCATTCCCATTTTCTAAATTAGCTTTCGCTTCCATTACATTTTGAGTATGATCTGACAAATGCTTTGAATCATCCGAAAGACAGCTTGAACCATCCTTGTCTCGGTGCAAAAGGGAGTGGTGCGATTTTTTACAATGAGAACATAATCTTTTGCTTTGACACGCACGTCGATAATGTTTTCCTAAACAATTGAAACATCGTGAATTTGAGCGAATATAATCGTTGCATTCATCCAAAGATTTATTTTTAAATATAGGGCATGCATAAAGATTGTGCTCCTCTTTGCGCAAAGGACAGCTTAGTTTGGATGAATTTTGATGGGCATGAATTCTAGGTTGAGAAGACTGCGCGGACGTACTTGCCCCTTTATTATCTGATCGCTTTTTAATATTTGATGTTACTTCTAGGGTACGAATACGCGTATCGAGAAATCTGTTAAATTGCTCAAGGGAAGGAGGATCAGTTGTGTTGCACGTGGACATTTCCCATTGATCTCGCGAAGTTTTATCTAATTTGTTAATCAAGAGAAAAACCAACAAATCGTTTTCTTTATCGACCGGGCGTTTGAGATTTTTCAAAGCAGTTGTTACTGTCACAATTACGTTACGCATACTTTTCAAACTGCTTAACCAATCTGAAGTAATATCTGGTAATTCTACAATTTTTCTTAAATATTCGTAAATTAACGATTTACAGTTATTATAACGCGTTTCTAAATTTTCCCAAATAGTTTGAAAGTTGTCTGACGTTCCCGGTTGGTGTTGCGCAACAATCAAAGCTTCCCCTTGGAGGCTAGCTTTTAAATAATGTAACCGTTCGGCATCTGAAAGAGACTCGTTTTCGATAACGAGAGAAGAGAATAAATCTCTAAAAGGAAGCCATTCGCAATACGTACCCGAAAAGACCGGAATCGAAATGCTGGGAAGCTTGAGTGCAGGCGCAATTTGTCTATTGATAATCTGTTTAGCTTCATTACCATGAGACGTCGAACCAGGCTCCGTATCCGGGATGCGTGATAAAATGTAGTCTATTACCTCTTCGTAGTTTTCCTCCATCCTGGCGAAAGAATCCGGATCGTAAGTATCTGGGTCTGGCCCCTCCTGGTCATCCACATCGGCTTCAGGAAGCGAATTCGACAGCAACAATGTGTGATTCGCCCTGCATCTTTCCCATAATTCTTGGAGATTCGACAAGCGTCCAACTAGCAGTGATCGAGGTGGATTTTCATTGGCCATGATGCGGTCAGCAATTCGATTTATTGATGCGTATAAGGAATCTTGCTGTTTGAGCACTCGAACATAATCAAATTCTGCCATTGCGATAAAAGTAGACCAAAAGACACAGATTTCAATTAAAATTCCACATTAACAATTAGCAGCGTCTTT
>NC_046665.1:55000583-55008960 GCF_010883055.1 Belonocnema kinseyi
ATGTTCGTTATAGTAGCAGTGGATGTCGACGAAAAAAGTTGAGTCACTTTATTGTTAATGTATTTATTAGACTAATACACAAAATATCCAAAACGCAACTCGGCAATACAAGTGGTGACACACACACACAAAGGTTTTCACAAGCGGCGTTAACATGTCAGAGATCAGAAATCGAATAAAAAAAAACTTGCTCGCTCCGCGATCGATGCCGAGACGAGCAAAACCGAGAACGCACGAACCCAGCCGACGAGTCGACGCTCAGGAGCGTTCAATAAAAAACCGGCATAATAATTTCATCTCAAACAAGTTTCTTATTAAAATAGTTTTTTTTTCAATTTTCTTATCAGTTTTAAATTAGAATCTTCTGTTTTAACTATTGTTTTATTTCTTATATGTTAATTTCACATGAAAACGGGATTTTTGAATCATTTTTATATTAACCGATCTGGACTTTTTTCCTTTTTCAAATGCCAAGTTTTTGCACTCTGGGTTTTTTAAGCAAAAAACTGGTTTCAATTTTATTTTTCTCACAAATAATGAGATTTTTTTAAATTATGTAAGGCACGTAGGTTTTATCTGTTTTCTCTAAAAGGACATTTTTAAGTATAAAGAAAATCAGGGTACCCTACTTTAGTTATTCTAGTTGGAAAAAAATCAAAATTGCAACTTAAAAATTTGAATACTCCGTGGCGTTTTGCAATAAAAAAGTCACAAATAGAAAAGGTCAATATATTTTAAAAGCAAAAGGCTCGAAGTGAAATATTTTGCAATCTATATTTTCTCCATTAAACAAATAAGTAACCAAGGTTTAAAAAAACGAAGATATAAAGGTCCGGTTTGTGCGAGTTGAGCTTGGAATCCATCTACAAGTAATTATCTGGCAGTATTAATTCATTGGTTGTGTTTTATTAACCGATAATTAAATTTTTAGGACCTCCACTAAACATTATCAACGCCTTAGCCGAGTTGGGCTATAAAGTTGTCAGCACCACCGGAGAAGCGGAAATTCTCTGGACTCTTCAAAGAGAGATTTAATTTTTTAAACCAAAAAATCAATCTTCAGCTTCAGTTTGTGTCTAGAATATTACTGCACTCTATTTTAAAATGTCCTTATCGTTGAAACTGATTCCATGTAGGGACACTGGTTATTGGGAGATATTATTCTAATTTGTTTGGAAATATTTATTGTCTAAAATCGTGAAAAAAAAGGTTAGCTGTGCAGAAAAAGAAAGCATGAGGGTGGACCAAACCAATCATGAGATATATTTTGTTGTAGAAACAAATATTCTTGCTGTTCGCGAGACCTTGTAAAAAACTATTTGTCACATTATAATGATTTTTATAGCTAATATATATTATTCACATTTTTTATATAACAACCAAGGAACTTAAACGGCAAAGTATTATTCTCTAGAAATAATCCGAAATAGTGAGTTTTTCTCTAGAAGTGATTGAGCAAGGCAATAGTGAATTAATAGTACTTTTCAAAATTCTAGGCATTTTCGTAAGGAAATTTGCGATGCCGTGTTTCTATATAAACAGTATTCTGTATTAAATATAATTATCTATCCCATCTTGAAAGTCGAATAAAAGTGAAAAAAGAGACAGAAAAAATTCAGGTTCCCAAAGGCTTGGCTCATTTTTATTCAATTTTCAAGAAATGTATTTAATATATCATCTTCCATGATACAAGTGATAAAGGATCTGTAATCTACTAAAGTACAAGTCTTATTAGAATTCATTACAAAAGATTACCAAGTTAAGAAACTTAAATAATGAAACTCTGCATATTATTATTTTATTTATTTTTTTTACTAAATGTTTTATTGATTCCAAGCGTCAATTTCCGTGTGATAATAATTTTTTAAAGTATTTTCTCTGGTGTTTTTCTTTAGGAATTTTTTAAGCTTACATCAAAATTAGTTTTATCGATATGTTCCAGCCATTTGGTATAATTAGACATTTCGTGAAATGTCTAGATAGTTCATGGACTGCTAGCGAATTTTAAAATTAGAAAAAATGTTGCTTGAAAATTTATTTATGTATGCATAATTAAATTTCTTTTCATCAAATAAATTATGTAAAATTAATTTAAATATTTTTTATTTGATTGTTTTCTATTTTTATATTATTTTGTAAAAAAATCACTAAAATCAATTGACTTTCTAGTGTGGAGGTAGTTCAGGAAATTTTAGTGGACAGGCAAAGTCAGGGAATTTGTATAAAAGGCCTTTTAAATAGCTGTCATTCTGATTAAAATTTGCTTAAATATTAATTCGACTACTTTTTTATTTAAAATGAATTTGATTGTTGTTGACATTTCTACAATTACATTTTTCGTTAAGAATTCATGTATCTTGGTTAAAGATTCCACTACTTAGTTAAAAATGGTACTACTTTGTTAAAAATTAATTTTTTTACTTGAAGATTCATGGTTTTAGTTGAAAATTTATCACTTTGATTTAAAATCAACCTATTTTGTTGAAAATTAGTCTTTTTGGTGAAAAAGTCTGATTGTGTTGTTGAAAATTCATCAGTTATGTAAAAAAAATCGCTTTTTTTATTGAAAATTAATTATTTGTACTTAAAATTTAAATTTTTCATTTTTTGTTTAAAATTCATATTTTTTAGTCGAAAATGTATATTTTTGTTTTTTACAAGTTGAACTACTATCGTAAAGATTTATTTTGTCGGTTGCTTTGTTAAAAATTCGTATTTTGTTGAGACTTCATCTTGTTAGTTTTAAAATATGAAATATTATATCTTTCTTTAAAAATTTATCATTCAAAGCCAAAGTAAAAAATTCAAAAAGTCAAACATTTTTTCACATAAAAAATCGTGCTATTTAAAAAAAAATTATCAAATGACATTTTTTTCTTCGCTGCATTGAAATGATCGGAAATTTTATTTGACAGAACTCTGAGTGAAAAGCATTGTTTACACTGAAAGGTTTTATAAAATGTTTTGTTTAAATCTTCATCACCGCGTAGTGAACTATGTTTTTAAAATAAAAATCAACAAATTGTGAGATCATATTTGTGATTTTTCAAATTATATTCATTGAAATTTTTTATGCTTGCTTCCTAAAAATTCTCCCTTATTTTTAAACAAAATAAATATTTTCAAACAATCAAAATTCTAGCTAGCAGTTTATGAACTGTCTAGTAATTTCATGAAATGTCTAATTACACGAAGAGGCTACGACAGATATACAATTAAATGCTGGAAACTGTTAAACTTTCCTATTCACATTCCATCGGATCTATTCGAATAGAACAAAAAAATCAAATTGTGTAACGTACGAATTAAGTATTGTTAGTGGATTTAGATTTTTCTATAAGTATCATGAATGTTTTTTCACTTAGGTGTACATTTATGGTTTATTTACTCTGCATATAAAGAATGGAATGGTACTTAAACTGTTTAGTTTTAAGTTTTAAATGTCCAAAATAGCATTATTTCTGTTGGCTATTTGTTTGTTTTGCTATTTAATAAGTTAGTACACTTTTTTTATTATTTTCGTCAGACATTTCTGAAAAAATAACGAGTGTTATTTCAATTTCCATGGAGATCATTGCAAATTTATACGCCTAGGGGCGCTATTTACACAGTTTCTCGCACATGAGTAATCGAATATTGTACGACTGGAGATAGCATTTTGCATTCGACATCAATGCTTGTATAACGAATATACGATTGTAACAATATAATGAATATTTTGATGTCTCTCTTGTGTTTCACTCAACCTTCGATCTTGTTAGGGTTTCTTAACGCCGGGAAAAATACTCTTATAGATTCGGTCTGGTGTCCGTCCGTCGTACTTTTTTCAAAGAAGGGTAAATGTTAGAGAAGTGTAGGGAAATGATGGGAAGTATTGAAAGTGTTGTTAGGAGAAGTAGGAGAAGTGATGGTAGGAGTAGGGGAAATAAGAGAATGGTAAATAAGTAAACAGAGGGGAATAAGGGTAGTGGAAGTGTTGGGAAGGACCAAAAGAAGTATAAGAAGTGATGGAAGAAGTATGGAAAATTAGGAGATGGTAATTAGGGAAATAACAGATTGGGAAATAAGGTGAGGGGAAGTATGAGAAGTGTGGGGAAGGAAATTAGGGGAATTGTGTTGGAAATAGCGAACATAAGGGGTAGGTAAGTAAGGAAATATGGGGTGGTGAGTACGGAAAGTATATGAAGTGAGGGGAGGAGAAGTGATTGTAGAAGTAGAGAAAATGAGGTGATGGTAAGTAGGGAATAAGGGGCGGAAAAGTGATTGTAGATGTAGAGAGAATGAGGTGATGATCAGTAGGGAATAAGGGGCGGGGAAGTATGGAGAGTGAGGGGTGGAGGAGTATGTAATGTGAGGGGAGGGTCAGGGAAGAAGGGTGAACAGTAGAGAAAATGGTAAGTAGGGGAAATAGTGGTAGGGGAAGTGTTGGGAGGGGGGTAAGGAGATGGAAAGTGATAGGAGAAGTAGAGGAATTAAGCGGATGGTAAGTAAAGAAATAAGGGATGGGAAAGTGTTTGGAGGGGCGTGTTGGAAATGAGGAACGAGGAACCAGGGGAAAGGATGGTAGAAGTAGAGGAAATGGAGGGTAGTATAGAAAGTGAGGGGAGGATAAGTAAGGAAAGTGATTGGAAAAGTAGAGGAAATGAGGGGATGGTAAGTAGGGAAATAAGTGGTGGGGAAACAGGGGCTCGGAAGATAGGAAAAACGCGTGGATTTTTAGTGGGGAGGTGGGGCTGGGAAATAGTGAGAAGTGAGAGGAAGCTAAGGCCTTGTTTGTCAAGAAAGTTTTTTGTATATTTTATTTTTAATTTTATCTTTTATTATAATTATGATAATTAATACGTGCAGAGGTTCACTAGAGAGTTTCAGATAAGAACTATGGATTCCAACCATTCCCATGAAGGAGGAGCCTGCTGCAATTCCAAAAATGATTCTGGGGTCCGACAAACTTTATCGGAAATGGAGTTCGAAAGAGGAATTTGGCACGCAGGCAAGTAACAAAATTTAACTTTTGTACTTAGAAACATTGCATTATTTTCATTCAAAAGTCTCAAACGATTTTCAATGAAAAAGATTAATAATTTGTAGTTTAAATTGAAAATGATCACGGATAAAATAATTTCATTTCAAATTGAATCATTGAACATTAGACGATTTCCTTTAAAGCGATTCAAACGTAATTTATAATTGAAAGTAACGAAAACTAAACAATTTTCAACTTTTAAAATTTTATTGTTTCAAATTTAACTCGTTTTAAGTTTTTTTTTATGTTAGATTTTTAATTGAAAAGTCTACTATTTATTCTATTTTTGGTTCAGAATTCATTTCTGTTGGTTAACAATTCTACTGTTTCGTTGAAAATTCAACTATTTTGTTGGAAATTCATATTTTCGAATTAAAAGTTCAATTATTTTTTAGGAAATTTTCCTTTTGGCTGTAACTTTAAATCTTTGCATATGTTTATCTTTTTTTATTTGTAAATTGAACTATTTGGTAGAAAATTGGTCTTTGTTCGTAAAAATTAATCCTCTTGGTTGAAATTTCATCTTTTGGTTTCGAAGTTCAACTTTTTGGTTTAAAATTAACTTTTTTGTGAAAAATTCAACTGTTTTATAGAAAATTCATTTTTTTTTGGCTTGAAAATTCTACGGTTTGGTTTTTTTTTAATTCTTGACTGAATAACCTTTCTTGATTAAAAATTCAACTCTGTTGTTGAAAATTCGTCCTTTTGGTTTGAAACAATTATATTTTCTGGTGAAAAATTCTACTACTTGTTTAATAATTTAGCTTTTTTCTCAAAATTCATCTCTTTTGCTTGAAAGTTCTTCAATTTTAAAAGCAACCATTTTTTTGAAAATGACTATTTTTTAGTTGTAAATTTAAATATTTGGTTAAAATTTCATCCTTTTTGTTTGAAAATTATCTTTTTTATTAAAAATTCATCTTTGCGGGCTGAAGAGTCCAATATTTTATGAAACACTAGACTATTTTGTTAAAACGAAATATATTTCGACTTGAAATCTTAGAATGCTAGCGCCGACATCAATTTTATTTAAAAGAATTTGTTTTCCTATTATTCCCCTTTTCCATGAAAAACCACCCTATTTGCCCTGTTTGAAGTTCGTTTTCGGTTGTGAAGTCTGAAATATTCCTAATGGACTTTGTCCTGAAAGGTTAGAAATTATTAACTGATATTTTATGATATTCGAGAAAAGAATTAATATTGATCTTTTTTTCCAGCACAGTCTAATGACTATGCCAGAGTGGAGTATCTTTTAAAGAAGGGAACTTCAGCAAATTCCGAAGATTCTGCAGGATATACGGCTTTGCATTATGGCGCGAGGAACGGTCACTGTAAACTCTGCAAACTATTGTTGGAGAATGGTGCTAATGTGAACGCATTGACTCGATCGGGCCAAGCAACTCCACTTCATAGATCAGCGACTCAAGGCCATGTTGAGATCACAGATTTGCTATTGAAATCGGGTGCTGATTCGAACATTGCTGACGCAGATGGATACACTGCTCTTCATCGCGCAGTCATCTCTAATTCTGGCCCAGTGTGTAAATTACTAATCTCAAAAACTGATCCGAAGAGTCTCGATAATTGTGGACGTACTCCTTCAGATTTAGCTAAAGAGAGAGATAATAAGGAAGTTCTTGAAGTTTTTAAGAGTGTGAAGATTTGAAAATATGTATAAACATAAAGGTATTCAAATACAGTTATTTTAATCCATGGACTATGTTTGTATATTCCAAAAAGCTGTTGATAAAAGAATATTTGCCTGAATTCACCGTCAGAGTTTTCATTTTAATTGTATGTGATTTTATATGATGTGATGATTTTATGGGTAGATGTGCTTCAATAAAGTAGTTCATTCGAGGATCTTCTTTATATTTTAGCAATGACCATATTCCTTCAGATTTAGCTAAGATTGAGATTTTTAAGAATATAAAGGTTTTATATATGTTCGTAAACAAAAAAATATTAAGAAATACAGGTTTTTAAATCTGTGGTTGTATGTATATTTTAAAAAGCTGTCGATAAAAGAACATTTGTCAGCATCAAGTGATTTAAGGGAGTCTTTTTGATTCGTCACTGTTTTAGTTTTGATTAGGGGTCTTCTTTCTATTTTAGCATTTGTGAAAATAATGCATCACATTAGATGAATCAAAGAATATTGAGAAAGTTCTTGTGATTTTTAAGTAGGATAAAGGCTTGATAAAAATGTCTATATCCATAAACATAAAGATATTAAGAAATACCGGTTTTTTAATATGTGATTGTATATTGGAAAAAGCTGATGATAAAAGAAAATTTTCAAGGATCTTCGAATTTAAGGGAATCTTTCAGATTACTCCTCAGAGTTTTTTTAATTTTAGCTAATTGTGGAATTATTTTGGTAGATTTTTATTTGTAAAGTTTGTGGGTTGATGTGTTTCAATAAAATAGTTCAATTGCGGGTATTTTTTCTATTTTAGCAATTGTGGACACACTGTTTCAGATGTAGCTGTGGAAAGAAATAACAAGAAATTAATTGAAGTTTTTAAAAATGCAAGGACTTTATAAATATATATAAACATAAAGTCATTAGGGATTGCAGGTTTATAAATTTATGGTTCTTATTTCAAAAATCTGATGATAAAATAATATTTTGAAGTATCTTTTGATTAAAAGGAATCTTTGGGCTTTATTGCCAAAGTTTTAATTTTTATTTAAACTAATTTTTGAATGATTAGGCTTAATATTTGATTGTGAAATTTAAGAATTTATGTCCTTCAATAAAATAGTTAACTTGCGGGTGTTCTTTTTAAGCTGAAAAGATCAATAATAAGGAAGTTATTCAGGGTTTTAAGAATTTAAAGACTTTATTACTATATAATGTAACAATATTAATAATAATAATACAATAAACATAATTTTTTAATCTACGGTTGTATATTTCAAAAAGCGGATAATAACATATAAAGGCATATTTTTAAGCATCTTCTGATTTAAGGGAATTTTTAAGATTCATCATCAGGGTTTTAATTTTGATTTAAACTAATTTCGAAATGATTATGATTGATATTTATTTGTGAAATGCATGACTATATATATATATAATTGAAAATTTGTCATAAGGACAACCGCAGGATTTCGCCGGGAGCGGGTGCTAATCTGAAAAATTGCACCCGCTTCCTGCAAAATCGCGGTAAAATTTCAGCCATAACCAAGTCTCACAACCGTGAGATAGGTGGTTACAGTCTGTAAAGGAATCAATACGACGATCCTGCAAAAGCCTCGTGGACCCTAAGAACACGGAGCGACCAAAGGACAACCGCCTTCTGCATTTTTCCCGCAAGTGTTCTAGCATATTGTTGACACGCAGGGATG
>NC_046665.1:55009060-55023658 GCF_010883055.1 Belonocnema kinseyi
AAACGTCAAGATTTAAAGAAATAAAGTTTTTAAATCTATGGTTGCATATTTCAAAAAGCTGATTATAAAAGAATATTTTGAAGCATTGAAGATTTAAGGGGATCTTTGGAATTCATCGTCAGTGTTTTAATTTTGATTTTAACTAATTGTTGAATGATTATGATTTATATATAATTGTAAAACGTATAAATTGATGTGCTTCCATAAAGTTCAATTGTGAGTCTTCTATTTTAGTAAATGCAGCTGCTTCAGATTTAACTAAAAAGAGAAATAATAAGGAACTTCTTCAGGTTTTTAAGAATTTAAAGACTTTATGAATACATAATATAATAGTCATATAATAAACAACCTTTTTTTAATCCGCAGTTGTATATTTTGAAAAGCTGATCATAAAAAAGTATTTTTAAGCATATTCTGATTTAAGAGAATCTTTAAGATTCATCGTCAGGGTTTTAATTTTGATTTGAACTAATTTCGGGATAATAATGATTGATATTTATTTGTACAATTTATGGATTGATGTCGAGGCGTCCTAACGATAGGATGCCAACGCACGCGATCGACTAGATGATACTTAGCCAAAAATATAAACAATAAAAAGCTAACCAAGAAGAAAGAACTAGAAAGTTTTAGATCGCGAAATTGGACAGGATGGAGCTAGAAGTTGGCCAAAACTAGAAGATGCTCGCTCTCTTCATCAAAACATTAAAGTGCTATCTCGGGCGAGCAAAGCATGAAGGTGCCACTTCTCGCTTATAATCTAAACGCGGGAAGTGGCAACCTTCGTGCTTTGCTCACCCGAGAAAGAACTTTCATGATTTGATGAAGCGAGTGAGCACCTTTTAGTTTTGGCCAACTTCTAGCCTCATCTTGCTCAATTACACGAGAAAGACTTTCTAGCGCTAACTTCTCGGTTAGTTTTTTATTGCTTTTATTTTTGGTTAAGTACCGTCAAGTCGTGTCGCGTGCGTTGGCAACCTGCCATTAGGACACCTCGATGTGTTTTGTAAATCGATATAAACCATAAAATATATAAGGAAATGGAATTTTTTGAACCTATGGTAGCATATTTCAAAAAGCTGATGATAAAAGAATATTGGTAGGGATCTTTTATTTTAAGGGAATCTTTGAGATTCATCGTCAGTGTTTTAGTTTCGATTGTAGACAATCGTGAAATAATTATGATTGATATTTAATTCTAAGATATTTGAATTGATGTGCTGTATAAATATATACATATATAAACATCAAGAAATAAGGAACTACATTTTTTTTAAATCTACGGTTACATATTACAAAAAGCTGTTGATAAAAGAATATTTTGAAGCATCTTTTGATTTAAGGGAATCTTTGAGATTCATTTTCAGTGTTTTAATTTTGATTTTAATTAATTGTAGAATGATTATGATTGTTATTTAATTGTAAAATATATGAATTGATGTGCTTCAATAAAGTTGAATTGTAGATCTTCTATTTTAGCAAATGTGAACGTACTGCTTCAGAGCTTACTGAAAAGAGAAATAATAAGGAAGTCCTTCAGGTTTTTAAGAATTTAAAGACTTTATGAATATATAATATAACAATAATAATATAATAAACATCCTTCTTTGACCTGCAGTTGTAGATTGTAAAAAGCTGATGATAAAAGCATATTTTTAGGAATCTTCTAATTTAAGGGAATCTTTAAGATTCATCGTCAGGATTTTAATTTTGATTTTAGATAATTGTAGAATAATTATGATAGTCTTTATTTTCGAAATTTATGTGTTTGCTGTTTGTCAATAAGTTAGTTAAATTGAGGGTCTTTTTCGGCAGTTCGGTCTAAATACAAAATCTTAACTTTAAGGGTGTCTATTTGACTGGGAAACCGGCAATTTTGTTCGCCAGGAAAAAATCGGGAATTTGATTCAGTGACCGAAATTTTTTTCCGATTATAATAAAACACATATTAAAAGTATTTTGACAGGAAATTTTAATTTCAAATATTTTCCTGTTATTCAAATAAAATCTCACATTATAAAGATTTTTCAATATTCTTAGGCTCCTTCTGAAGCTAAATTTCTAAAAAATTGCAGTAAATTAGTAGCATAATTGCAGTGTTTTGCGGTTTGTTGTTTGAACTTTAAACATCGCTTTTTCAAAAAACGAGATGCATTTTTAATTAAAATGATGCATCTTCAACCAAGAAATAAAATTCTAACAAAGTAGTATAACTTTCTCACAAGAAGTTCAATTTTCAAGCAAGAAGATGAATTTTCTGTCAAAAATTACACATTTTTAACAAAATACCCGAATTTTCAAACAAGTACATAAATTTTCATTTAAGTAGAGGAATTTTCAACTAAAAAAGATAAATTTGCTCTTTAGCCATTCCGATAATTTACGCCGCGCCGAATGTAGGTCTAACAAGGGTTACACCTACAGCGATCATGTCGACTTCGAGTGCAGCTCATTTATGAGTTTTAGCATTTATTTAACCTTCAAACATTGTGATTATTTAAACAATTTTTATAAATGGCTCTTCTTTAAAGAATACGTTTAATTTATTATGTTGCGTTGTAAATTTACAAGAACTATTAATTATTTAAACAATTTTAATTTCAAAATTAAGACTGACTTTTTTCTACGAGTGAATTTGTTCACAGAGTCAACTCACTCTTTTCTATGTTGCTTTACAAAAGAACTAATAATTATTTAAACAATTTTAATTAAAAAATTAAGAGTTTGTCTTTGTTTCTAGGAGTCAATTTATTCACGGAGTTAACTAACTCTTTTCTATGTTCCTTTGCAAATTTACAGGAACTAATAATTATTTGAACAATTTCGATCAAAAAACTTAAAGTCACTTTTTTTCTACGAGCTCTGCAAGTAAATTTGTTTACGGAGTCAACTAAGAATGTCTATCGGATGACTCTTTTCTATATTGTTTTGCAAATTTACAAGAACTATTAATTATTTGAACAATTTTAATTTAAAAATTAAGAGATTGCCCTTTTTTCTACAAGTAAATTTGTTTACAAGGTCAACTAAAAATGTCTATCCGATGACTCTTTTCAATATTGCTTTGCAAATTTACAAAAACTATTAATTATTTAAACAATTTTAATTTCGAAATGAAAAGTTTGGCCTTTATCCTACGAATCAATTTGTTTTCGAAGTCAACTAAGCATGTCTATCAGATGACTCTTTTCTATATTGTTTTGCAAATTTACAAGAACTATTAATTATTTAAACAATTTTAATTTAAAAATTTAAAGTTTGGCCTTTTTTCTACGAGTCAATTTGTTCACGGTGTCAACTAAGAATGTCTATCGGATGACACTTTTTTATATTTCTTTGCAAATTTACAATAACTATTAATTATTTAAACAATTTTAATTTAAAAATTAAAAGTTTGGCCTTTATCCTACGAATCAATTTGTTTTCGAAGTCAATTAAGAATGTCTATCCGATGACTCTTTTATATATTGCTTTGTAAATTTACAAGATATATTAGTCATTTAAACAATTTTAATTAAAAAATTAAGTTTGTCGTTTATCCTAAGAGTTAATTTGTTTTCGAAATCAACTAGGAATGTCCATTCGATGACTCTTTTCTATGTTGCTTTGTAAATTTACAAGAACTATTAATTATTGAAAGAATTTCAAATGAGAAATTAAGAGTTTGCTTTTCTTTCTACGAGTAGGCTTCATTTTTTACCATAAATAACTAAGAATATCATAATTTGTTTACAGAATGAACTAAGAATGTCTTTCGATGATTATTTCCCACGTTACTTTGTAAATTTATAATAATTATTAATCATTCAAACAATTTTCATAAACATATTGAGAGTTGGGGTATTATTCAAATTTGTTTACGAAGTTAATTAAGCTTGTCTTTGTGATGACTCTTTTCTGCGTTGCTTGATAAATTTATCAGAATTATTAATTATTAATTATTGAAAGAAGTTTCATAAAAAATTTAGAATTTGGCTATTTTTCAATGAATAGGGTCAGTTTTTTGACTAAGGTTTAGTTGCAATGCAGCTACATACGAGTTTGCTCAAAGTACTCGCATTTGCCTAAACATTTGGTCAGATGAGAGGAAAACTGCAGAAAACCACCTCCCGAGTTTAGTCGGGTTTTCAAAATTCGAGTACACAACCCGGTCTTTCGTCCTATATGGTACCCATGCGAAGTCGTGTATAAATAGAAGTTATTAAAGTAAAAATGATAATCGTGGTATTTTTTTGAACTTAATTTCCAAATAGAATAATTACAAGTAAATTAGTGGGTCGCGCGCATAGCGCGCGTAAGAGCTTCTAGTTTTGTTAAAAATTCGTTTCTCTAGTAGAAAATTGATTTTTCAACCTGACAATTTAACTATTCCAGCTTTGTTTATAAACGTATTTGTTTTAATTAAAAATGTAATTATTTTTTTTAATAATTCGTCTTTTGGTAGACATTTTTAGAAATTTGTATGTTGCTAGTGTTTTGGTTGAAAATTAGTCTTCCACAATGGAAATTCATCTTTTGGCTTGAAAACTAATTAATTTGTACCCAAATTTCAACAGTTCCATTTTTCATTGTAAAGTTATTTTTTTCAGTTGAAAATTCACTAATTGGTTGAAAACTCTTGTATTTTGTTAAAATTGCTATTTTATGGTAGGAAATTCATCTTCTTGGTTGAAAATTCAACTACTTGACTTAAGACTGAACTAATTTGTCAAAAACTCATTTTTTTAGTTGGAGATGCATAATTTTATTTTTTTAAATCATTTCTTTGATTAAAAATGTAGTTATTTGGTTGCAAATTCATGTATTTTGTTGAAAATTGACATTTTTGGTAGAAAATACATCTTCTTGGTTGGAAATTCAACTACTTGATTAAAAGTGGAACTAATTTATTAAAAATTCATTTTTCGGTTGGAGATGCATAATTTTAGTTAAAAAATCATTTCTTTTGTTGAAAACTTAATTATTCTGTTGAATATTAATTTTTTTGGTAAAAACTTAATTTTTTAAGTTGAAAATGTAACAATTCTATTTTTGGTAGAAAAAATTTTTTTTAGTTTAAAATTCAACTATTTTGCCAGACGTGTATAGTGATACAAAAATTTACCAAAAATGTGTGTAAAGTTACCAGAAAATTTAGGAAATTTATTTTTAATTTCCTATAACTTCATGGTCATTATGCGAATTCATTAATATTCCTATGAAGCAATATTAGTTGTGTCGTTTTGGCATAAAACGTAAATTTTCGTCTTTCAGACCAAAATAGAGGCAGCATTAGTGATTTTATTATTAAATAATAGACAAACTTAACTTTTCATTTTGATCATTACAAAAAATATAAATTTAGCAAAAATACAAAATTGAAAAGTATTACAAAAAATTTGTAAAATACAATGAAAAACCAGATAAATCAAATTTTGTATTTAACATAGCAATTTGTCCAGCTGGACAAAAGAAGAGGAAAGTTATATCGCGCCCTATGCCTTTCCCAGCTTTATGATTTTTTTACAAAAATTGTTAAAACTATTTCCTTTAAAAATTTATGATAAAAAAGTCTTTTATATTCATGCATCAACGATGAATTAAGTCGATGAAAAAAGTTGTTCTCTTTAAAACAGATCTGTCAAATATTCCTTACTCTTCAATTAAGTGTATTAATAAATTATAGGTCAATCGATTTGCCTCGAATCAAGAAATCATTTCCGTTATTGCATCAATTTTTAATTATGCTAATGGAAAAAGTTTTTCTGTTTAAAACAGGGTTTTCAAATGATATAAATTACCATAACTTCCCTACTCTTCAATAAAATGTATCAATATTATAGGTCAATCGATTCGTATCGAATCAACACATCTTTTCTATTCCCGCATCAACTTTAAATTATGAGAATGAGAACAATTTTACAATATTAAACAATTTTTATTATAGTGTAAATTACCATAACTTCCTTACTCTTTGATCAGATGTATTAATATTATAGGTCAATCGATTCGTCTTGAACCAAGGGATCTTTTATATACTTGCATCAACTTTGAATTATGTCAATGAAAAAAGTTGTACTACAAAAAGTCGATTTTTAAAATATTATAAAGTCTACAAATTATCATGTTCACAAAGAAGTGTAATACGCGTCGTCCTATTCCCTTAACAAAAACATGTTGCGTGACTTGAAAAAATGAAAGAAATATAATTCATTGTAGATAGGACATTCCGAATCATTATACAGTAGGTGGTCCGTTGCCATAATTATATTTTTATAATGTATTGTCATGATATAAAGTGGGTCCTATACTATCTTAAAATTAATTTCCTTGTATAGTGTAAATTTTCTTACTAATGCTAACTAGAATAATTTTTTTTTTGAAGAAAGCTGACTGGCGGCGCCAGGGCCTATCAGGCCTCCACTACACCACTGTTAGGCTAAAAATTGAAATTTTTTAGTTGACAATTAAACTATTTGGTTCCAAATGCATGTGTTTTGTTGAAATTTCTTTTTTTTTCTTGTTAGAAAATTAATCTTCTTAGTTGAAAATTCATGATTGTTCGTCAATGTTCTAAGCAATTGTCCGGATGTATATGTGTGAATGTGTAAATTTCACACTCGTTTGTGAACACGATAACTTTTAAGACGGTTGCAGATAAATTGATGAAATTAGGAGGGCTTATCTTTACCACTAATATCTTGAAACTGACGGAAGAATTTCTAAAAATAATCATTACATTTTCTAAATTCTAATTCTAATTCAAAGTTGATGCAATAATATTAAAGATTATTTGCCTTCAGACAAATCAATTTACCTATAATATTGATGAATTTTACAAAAGAGTAAGGAAGTTATGGTCATTTATATTATTTGAAAAATTTTATTCATTCTTTTGTTAGAGATCCATAATTTTAGTTCAGAAATCAGTCCTTTGCTACAATATTTTACAATTTTTTAGAAAATTCCTAGATTTTGATAAAAAATTGATTTATTACGTAAAAACTTAACTATTCCAGTTAAAGATTCATCATTTTTATTGAAAAATTCAACTCTGGTTAATGATATGACTATTTCGTTCAAAATACGTTTTTTCGTTGATGTGAAAAACTAATTTTTTTAATATAAGAATGTAACTCTTCATTTTTGGTCGAAAATTTATTACTTCAGTTGAAAATTCAAGTCTTTGGCTGAAAATTCGTCTTTTCTGACAGTTAAAAAATAAACTATTTGTCCGAAAATTCATTTATTGTGTTGAAAATTGGTCGTTTTTAGAAAGTTAATCTTCTTGGTGGAAAATTAAACTACTTGATTGAAAATTTAATATTTTGTTGAAAACTCATTTTTTATATGGAAATGCATAATTTTAGTTAAGAAGTCATGTTTTGGTTAAAAATTGAACTACTATTTTAATGAAAAATCAATCTTTTTTGGTAGATAATTTATTTTTCAAGTAAAAATTTAACCGTTCTATTTTTTGATAAAAAATTGGCCTTTTTTAGTTGAAAATTCACGTATTTTGTTAAAAATTCTTTTTTGTAGAAAATTTAACAATTCTGGTTTATTCATTTTTGGTATTTTGTTTTAAATTTGTCTTTTTTAGATGAAATAAAACTATGTAGTTGAAAATTCAAGTTTTTTGTTAAAAATTGAACATTTTTTGTAAAAAACTCATCTTTTTGGTTGAAAGTTCAACTAATTGATTGAAAGTTGAATTAATTTGTTAAAAACTCTTTTTTCTTCTGTTAGAGGTTCATAATTTCAGTTATAAAATTGTTTCATTGCTACAATATTGAACTATTTTGTAGAAATTTCCTTCCTTTTTGGTAAAAAATTTATTTATTGCGTAAAAATGTAACTATTCCAGTTGAAGATTCATCATTTTAGTTGAAAATCTAACTGTGGTTAATGATGTAACTATTTTGTTTAAAATTCGTTTTTTTTTTTGTAAAGAATACATTTTTTAATATAAAAATGTAACCATTTCGTTTGTGGTCCAAAAATTTATCTTCTTCAGTTAAAAATTCAATTATTTTGCTGAAAATTGATATTTTTTAGTTGAAAAGTCACCTACTTGGTTGAAAATCGATGTTTTTAGCAGAAAATTAATTTTTTAAACTGAAATTTTAACTTTTTCGCTTTTTATTGTAAATTTATGGGTTTTAGCTAAAAAATAAACTATTCATTCGAAAATTCATGCATTGTGTTCAAAATTGATCGTTTTTGAAAAATAATCTTATTTATCTTTTTGGTGAAAAATTATTTTTTTTTTTAATTCAAAATTAGTTCTTCTTCCGTTAAAAATAAATTTTTTGAACCAAAATACTTTACTCTTCCATTTTTTTCGTAAATTCATATTTTAACTAGAGAATTCATCTATTTGTTTAAAAATTCATGCATTTTGTTAAAAATTACTCTTTTTGGTAGGAACTTTATCTTCTATGTTGAAAGTTCAACTGCTTTATTCATATTTTGTGGTAGAAATTTTGTTGTTGAAAAATCATTGTTTTTTGGTGGTAAATTTATTTTTAAGTGAAAATTTAACTATTCCCTTTGAAGATTTTCATGGTAAGTTAAAATTCAACTTTTCGTTTTAAAATGTGAATATTTCGTTGAATAATTATCGTTTTTTAGTTACAGCTTTATTTTTTAAGTGGCAATTTAACTTTTTCCAGTGGAAGATTCATCATTTTATTTGAGAATTCAAGGCAGTGGTTGAAAATCTAACTATTTTGTTGAAAAGTCGTTGTTTTTTTTTGTTGGTGATAATCAGTTAAAATTAAACTATTTGGCTGATAACTGAACTATTTTAATTAAAGTCAACTACTTGGCTGAAGATTCGTCTTTTTCAGTAAGTTGGAAAATGGCATGAGTTTGATTTAGGCAATATAATACACCATAATTTTATGCAATCCAGAATATTTATATGCAATCCAGAGCAAACTTAGACATTCTAGCGTAATTCCGTTAATTAATTAATTAATTAATTCAGGGTATAATTTTTAGAAGTTGATTCCCCCTCGACATTATCTATTGATTTGAAATAAGCGCGCGTTTTTCGGTACATGCGTAACAGGAAAAGGAGCGGTCCGTTAAACGGAACGGTGGAACAGAAACAGTCGTACTTCGCGAGTTCGCGGACATTCGCGGAAGAATGCGTAGCCATTGATTGCATGAATCCGAATGTGAGTTTTGTGGACAATTTTATTCGCGAGGATTTTTCGTTACAGTAACAATGACGTCAGAGAGCTAATCAAGTGCACGACAAAAGACGTGGAAGAAAGAAAGGAGGAAGAAAATGAGGAAATCATAGATAAGAAAGAGGGAAAGAACCAGAAGGTGTAAGAAAGAAAAAGGCGACTCACTAAATTAGGTTTCTCATACACAGGCGTCCAGCATTAGAGAATGTTTTGGGCGTTCTGGGATTGATCAAGATCGGGAAAATTCCTGATTGTTTACCTGTCAGAACATGTCTGACATCCCGGATTCTTGATCCGACACGTGCAATGGCGCCGCGCAGTGTTTTGTGAAGTGAAGGAAAGCTGTCCGGTAGTGTGGGTCAAACGGGAAAGGAAGAGGAATGCAGGCGTTTAATCCGGGATTCAACTTTTCCGATTGTGAGTGATCGTTTTTTTTTCTTTGAAATTGTGGCTTTGCCGCGCGAGAAGCGCATGTGTTTCGAAATGACTACTATTTATGCCAGGAGAACGCGGGGCAGTCAAGTTTGTAGCGCCTAGGACAGTGGAGTGCGACCGCATTCAACGAATTTTCCTTTTTGTTTTGATTTTTGTTTGTTGAGAGATGAAGTGCTTTTTGTGTCTAGTGCGGCCTTCAATTGGAGTGAGACGAGATCGACGCTGACGTGAAATCCAAAGAGATTCAGGTGAGTTCGAGGACTGTGACAGGGAGAGTGAGAGAGAGGATGAACGGGGTAACCTAAAAATTGCGACGAGGTTGCATACCGCGATCGATTCCCAGAAGTTGACGATTCAGCTGGATTCAGCAACGTCACTTCGTTTATAAAGCAAAAGCAATCTGCGTCGTTTTATTCTCTTGAAGCAATGATTTTCATTTTTAAAGTTCTTAGAACGTTCGTGATAAAACAGGTAAATTTGGGTAACTGGAAAATTTATTGTGAATGCATTGAAAGTTTAATCTTTTTGAGACCGCGGGAATAACACAATTTTCTTTAAATTCCTACAATAGGTTTAATAGTCCTATTGGATAGGTCTTATCCACAATGTCACTTGTTATCATTTCAAATTTTCAGTTTGGAGGAGTTCGTTTAGAAATTACTTGAAATTGTTATGATTCCTATTTTGAATTGTCCAGTTTTTAAAAGGCCAATTCTGAAGTTTAATTTTTAAATAATCAATTTTTACATTCTTCAGCTTCAATAGTTTCAAATGTTAATATCAAGCCTGTCAGTCACTTTTTCATAATATGGTCTTTAAATCCTTTTAAAAATTAAATTAAAAAAATGAGATATTCATTCAGTTTGAATTTTTAATTCTCAAAAAATGGGAATGGAAATTGTGTTGAAAATAAAGTGAAGCGTTTAGAAGTTATGAATGTATTGTGCAGTATAAGATAACGCTGTTTGAATATTGCATAACTTTTGCATAGGATTGTTTAGTTGTTTTCTTAAGATAACGTTAAATGTTAAAAACAGTTAGTAGTGTTCATCAATTTTATTTCTCTAGAAAATTCATCTCTGCATTGAAAATTTATCGTGTTTGGTAGAAAAGTCATCTTTCTTGATTAAAAATTCAACTTTTTAGGTTGAAAATTTGACTCAACTTTCAAAATTTAACTGTCTTCTAAAAAAATCGTATTTTGGCTTGAAAATTCAACTAACTAGTTAAAAATCCAAATATTTTGTTTTGAAAATTCAAATTTTTGTGTGTTTAAAAGTCAACTATTTTCCTAAATATTTGGCATTTTATCTTGAAAACTCCTCTTTTTATTTATCTATTTTGACAGAAAATCAAAAGTGTTCTTTTAGAAATTTGTTATGATTGCAATTTTGTAGTTTCAATATTTAATGTGAAGCATGTAAGCAACTTTTTCATAACATGGCCCCTAAATCTTTTTAAAGGTTAATAAAATAAAGACATAATTGTTCAATTTGAGTTTTCAAATTCTGATGAAATAGGAATGGAAATTGTGTTGAAAATAAAGTGAGGCGTTTAGAAGTTGAATGTATTGTGCAGTAAGATAACGCTGTTTGAATATTGCATAACTTTTGAAGCCGATTCTGTTTAGTTTGACTAACTTGTTATTCTCATGAGATAACGTTACATATTAAAGGCAACTGCTAGAATACATTAAATTTTGTTGGATAGATAATTCGCCCTTATGGCATGAAAATTAATTTTTTTGTAGAAATTTGATCTTTTTGTTTAAACATTAATCTGTTTGGGCTGAAAATTTGTCTTTTTGTTTCAATCATGCTATTATTTCGTGAGAAAATTCTGCTATATTTGGTTGTGAATAAACTTCTTGGTTGAAAATTAATTTTTTCAGATTTGAACATTCAACTGTTTTATAGAGACTTTGGCTTGAAAATTCAGCAATTTGTTTGAAATTTTTTTTCTCACTTGGCTGAAAAATGTTTCATGGTTAAGATTTTTTTTTTTGTTGAAGCATCAAATCGTTTCTTGGAAATTGTTCTTTTTGGTGGAATTCAACTATTTTTTGTTCAAAATTAAATTGGGTCTTGGTTGATATCTTAACTATTTTTTGTTAGAAATTCATCTCTTTTCGTTTAAGATCAATAATTTCAGTTGAAAATCTATCTCTGGTTCAAAATTGAACTATTGTGGAAAATTCTTGTTCTATTGCTCATCTTTCTAGGTCGCAATTTCAATTGTTTTCTTTAAGTTGACTTTTTATATTTCTTTGGTAAAAATTATACTGTCTTCTAAAATAGTAATCTTTTTGGATTTTTGTGGGTTGATAACAGCTATTTAGTTAATAATTCAAGGCATCTGAAGTTCCGAACGTTCAATTGAAAGAAATATTTTCCAATATTTCTATTTTACTCATAAATATTGTTCCCATTGCAATTTAAAGTATGTATTATAATACTGTTTCAAGAATAAATTATTTCCAATATAAATTACCAAACATTTGAGGACTTTTTATGGTTTACAAAGTCATCAGTAAAAAATTTCGTTCATTTCAACATTCAGAACTTAAAGCACATAAAAATTAAACTATTTTATTGAAAAATGAAACATTTCGAAAGAGTTATTTTAGAAATTATTCAAAATTGTTGTGATTCCAATTTGGAAATATTATGTTTTGAAAAACCTGTTTATAAATTTTAATTTTTAAAGAATCAAGTTTTACATTGTTCAGCTTGTACACGTTTTCAAAATTTGATTTCAAGCCTGTCAGCAACTATTTCATAACATGGTCCCTGAACACTTCAAAAAAATTAATAAAATAAATTTATAATTGTTCAATTTGAATTTTAAGTTCTGCAGAACTAGGGATGGAAGTTGTGTTCAAAACAAAGCGTGAATATAATATTGTGCAGTAAGATAACTGTCTGAATGATGCATAACTTTTGCAGACAATCCTATTTAGTTTGTTAACTTGTTATTTCCGTAGATAACTTTGAATGTTAAAAACATCTGATAGTATTCTTTACATTTTTTTGGATTTAAAATGAATCTTTTTTAGTATAAAAATCATATTTCTGATTGAAAGTTGATCCTTATAGGTTGAAAATGAACCTTTTTGTTAAAAATTCAATAGTTTGATTAAAAATGCAATTATTTTATTGAAAATTCGTTTCCTTTATTTGAAAGTTCGGTTAGATTGCAGAATAGGGGCTTCACCTCTATTTGTCAGGAAAAACAACTTTTTTTTGCAACAAACTATTAGAATCTTTAGTTGAACGATAAATAAATTGGTTTGATGAGGCAAAAATTTTAAATTATCGTCACTTTTGTTACTACGATGTCTCAAATATGGATCTGTCACGATATATCGCAATGCTCATATTTAACGAGAAGTTAAAAATGGGTAGTGATTTGACCAACATTATTCTTCTTATTAGTCATAGGGGTGCCTTCCCGCCCACACGAAACATTGGAAAAGGGGAGGGTTTTGATAAAATTATTTTTGTTTTCTGTTAAAAGAGTGTTTATGGCCGTTTATATGTTTAAAAGCACCTGAACGGTGAGTTAAATATTGTCATTCTGATATCGTGACATACCCATATTTAAGTTTTCGTAGTAACAAAAGTAGCAATAATTTTAAACTTCTGTCTAGCCAAATTGCTTCATTTATCGTTCAGTTAAAGATTCTAATAGTTTTTTGCAGAAAAATACCATTTTTCCAGTCAAAAACCAGGTGACGCCCCTATTCTGCAATTGCTCCGAAAGTTCGACTGTTACGTTCAAAATTCATCTTTTCGGGTTTAAAAGTCAACGGTTTTTCTAAAACATTTGACATTCGAAATAGTTAATTTAAAAAATCATTAAAATGTTTATGATACCAATTTTGAATTATTCAGTTTTTAGAAGTCTGATTCTAAAATTTAATTTCTAAAGCATCAAGTTTCACCTTGTTTAGCTGGAACAGTTTCAAATGTTAAATGTGAAGCATGTGAGCAACTTTTCCATAACATGGTCCCTAAATACTTTTTAAATATTAACAAAATAAATATATAATTGTTCAATTTGAGTTTTTAAATTCTGAAGAACTAAGAATGTAAATTGTGTTGAAAATAAAGTGAGGCGTTTAGGTGTTATAAATATATTGTGTGGTAAGATAACACTGTCTGATTGTTGCATAACTTTTGCGGATGATCCTATTTATTTGGGTTAACTTGTTATTTCCTTATATAACGTTGAATGTTAAAGACAACTGATAGTATTCATTAAATAGCAAGTGTATGGTAAATTAACTCCTAACTGGTTTATTATAAGTTCTTTAGAAATTGTCAATTTACGTTTGCAACTCATTTGTCAGATTTTCCATTTGAATTTAAAAGCCTCATTTTATTCGGTTGAACATTTTGATTATTGTACATTACGCAAGAATGTTTTATAATCGAGTAATAAAATAAAGGTTACGTTAATTTTTCTCTATAAAAATAAAGAAAGCTTTAGGAAAACTATAAAGTATATAAATTTATCGTTTAAATTGTTACTTGTTTTAATGTCGATGTTTAGTTCCTGCTGTAAGAATCATTCTGAGAGAATTCAAAGCGATTTAAATAATTAGAGACAGAGAGCAACACTTCGTATTTAAATGAGTCTGAAGTTCCCAACGTTTACAAAAAACGAAAAATAAAATATTTGAAAAGTCAAAATGTTTTCATTGTTTATGACAGTATTATGTGCCAAAAGTCTCATCTTAAAGTTTCAGCCCTCTAGCGTATGTGGAACCAACCCCAAATCAACCCCTAAATATAATAAAATTCGTTAAAAATACACAATTTCGAAAAGTCAAAATGTTTTTGATGATTATCGCTGTATTTAGAGCTAAAAGTGCTACCACAAAGTTTCATCTCTCTAGTGCATGTGGAGCACACCCCAAATCAACCCCTGCACTCTATAAATTCGTTAAAAATACACAATTACGAAAAGTCAAAATGTTTTT
>NC_046665.1:55023758-55039732 GCF_010883055.1 Belonocnema kinseyi
GTGGAACACACCCCAAATCAACCCCTGCACACTATAAAATTCGTTAAAAACACACAATTTCGAAAAGTCAAAATGTTTTTAATGATTATCGCTGCATTTAGAACCAAAAGTACGACAAAAAAGTTTCATCCCTCTAGTGCATGTGGAACATACCCCAAATCAACCCCTGCACACTATAAATTCGTTAAAAGTACACAATTACGAAAAGTCAAAATGTTTTTAATGATTATCACTGCATTTAGTGCCGAAAGTGCCACTAAATAGTGTCATCCCTCTAGTGCATGTGGAACACACCCCAAATCAACCCCTGCACACTATAAAATTCGTTAAAAATACACAATCTCGAAAAGTCAAAATGTTTTTAATGATTATCGCTGCATTTAGTGCCGAAAGTGTCACCAAAAAGTTTTACATGCGCTAGAGGGATGAAACTTTTTTGTGGTACTTTTGGCTCTAAATGCAGCGATAATCATTAAAAATATTTTGACGTTTCGTAATTGTGTATTTTAAACGAATTTTATAGTGTGCAGGGGTTGATTTGGAGTGTGTTCCACATGCACTAGAGGGATGAAACTTTTTGGTAGCACTTTCGGCACTAAATGCAGCGATAATCATTAAAAACATTTTGCTTTTTCGAGATTGTGTATTTTTAACGAATTTTATAATATGGAGGGGTTGATTTGGGGTGTGTTCCACATGCACTAGAGGGATGAAACTTCTTTGTGGTACTTTTGGATCGAAATTTAGCCATAATCATTAAAAACATTTTGACTTTTCGAAATTGTGTATTTTTAACGAATTGTATTATATTTAGGGGTTGATTTGGGGTGGGTTCCACGTACGCTAGAGGGCTGAAACTTTAAGATGGGACTTTTGGCACATAATACTGTCATAAACAAAGCAAACATTTTAACTTTTCAAATATTTTATTTTTCGTTTTTTTCATTTTTTGTAAACGTTGGGAACTTCAGACTCATGCAATTAAAGATCTCATTAAACTTAATGTATTCATATTTTGTTAGCTAGCTGTTAACACATAAATTATTATAATTACTATTTTTTTTAAGTCTCAAATATAACCCAAGGACGCGTAACTCGAAAATACCGCCGGGTTTCCTCAACTTCGACTTTATTTTTATATTGAGTTCCTGTGCTGCCAGTGCAGTCGTTCTTTTTATTTTTCCCTGCTCGATTTTCTCTTTATAAATCTTCTCACCTTCTTCTTCTGAGAAACGTAACACTTCCCTTAGCTCTTACTCGGTTAAATTTTCTTTCTAACACTTCAGCATTTCTAAAGGCAGACTCTAAATATAAAGGGAAGTCATATTTAATATATTCACTTTAAGGGCGTATGGTAAACTTTGACGTCAAGAATTACCGACTTTCCCACGCATTTTTCCGTCTTATTTTAAACTAAAGAAGATATCTCACTTTCTGTGCCACTGAAGTTAGTATTGTTATCAAATATTGGAGTTTGTATTGTTATCAAGTAATGCAATTTTATTAATTTTTAACTTTTTAATATAATTAAGACGAGGGCCTTATTTACAACATAAAGTCCTCTTCGTATCCCGAAATCTCAGCGAGATTATTTACAGGGTGGAAATATGTAGGTTAAAGAAAACCTGGAATTCAGGGAAAAGTCAGTGAATTTTTATTACGTTATGAAAGATTCTATGTTAAAAATGTGATAAGATTAAGATTCGGGTTTTTGAATGTTAATGATAAGGGAAAATGAAAATTGTCCTGGGAAACATTAGGGAATTTTGAAATTTTTTATGTAATGTATAATATTTTTGTAAGGAATTTATTTACCTATTTCTATTTATTTGTTTGGAAGTTGACTTCTCCGGTCAATTATATTTTTAGTTAAAAAATTTATTATTTGCTTGAAAATTCAACAGCTGTTTTGGCAGAAAATTAACTTTGTTGAAAATGGATACTTTGGTGTTAATTCAACTAAAATATTTTTTGGTTACAATTTTTTCAACTGCATATACAACCGTTCCCTTGCTTATTTAAAATTTATTTATTTAGTTTAAAATTCGTCTTTTGGTGGAAAACCAAAATTCTTCTTGGTTTGAAATTTCCTGCTTTTTTAGTTAAAATTGCAACTATTCGGTTGACAACTAGCTTTTTCGTTGATCACTCGTTTTCTTGTGGTTGAAAATTAATTTTTATTTCTAGTCGATTTTTAGGTATGTTAAGCTGGCACAACACTATGAAGGTATAGAGATGTAACCTATTTTATAATTTAGGGCTCGTTTAGGGCTAATTTGGGCCCGCGGTCCTAAATTTTGGGCTCTTTTTTTAATAGTGTTTGCGCTAGCTTAACGTTAAGCTGGCCGAACATTGCTGTAAAAGGTGCTAAAAATGATTTCACGGAAAATTCACCTTATATCATAATTTAGGGCTCATTTAGGGCTCTGGGAATATGATAATGAAACATTTTTAAAAATTGTTTAAACAATTTTTGTTTAAACAATTCTAGTAAAAATGAAGTAAACAATTTTCCTTCTTTACCCGATGTTAAGGCTCACTTGGGACTCCATAAATATGGTATTTGAATCTTACAATAAATTGTTTAAACAATTATTTTTTTAACAAATTTGCAACAAAAAATATTTTCTTTTCTCCTGCATAATTTCAGGCTCATTTAAGGCTCCTGAAAAATCATCGACCGATTTAGGGCTCATTGAGGACTAATTTGGGCCCGTAGTCCTAAATTTTGGGCTCTCGTATTCTTTGTAAAAAATAGTGTTTGTAATAGCTTAACAATGAGTTGGTTCAAGATTGCTGTAAAACATTAAAAAAATGATTTTACTAAAAATTCACCTTATAGAATAGTTTAGGGCTCATTAAGGGCTCTGGGAATATAATAATTAAAAATCTAAAAAAAAGGTTTAAACAATTTTTGTTTTAAAAAATTTGCCAAAACAAAATATTTTCTTTTATCTTGCATAATTTCAGGCTCATTGAAGGCTACTGAAAAATCATCGACCGAAGGTCGCGTGATATTTCCTTTACCCTTTTTTTTGGTTATACATGGTGTTGTGCCACCTTAACGTTATAAAAAAAACATGAAGAAAACAATTAAACCCATTTTTACTCCTCGCATAATTTAGGGCTCATTGAGGACTAATTTGGGCCCATGGTCCTAAATTTTGGGCTCTCGTATTTTTTGTAAAAAATAGTGTTTGCAATAGCTTAACAATAAGTTGGTTCAAGATTGCTGTAAAACGTTATAAAAACGATTTTACAAAACATTCACCTTATAGAATAGTTTAGGGCTCATTAAGGGCTCTAGGAATATATTAATTTAAAAACTAAAAAGAAATGTTTAAACAATTTTTGTTTAAACAAATTTGCCAAACCAAAATGAGCCCTAAATTATTGTATAAGGTGAATTTTCCGTGAAATCATTTTCAGCACGTTTAACAGCAATTTTCGGTGAGCTTAACGTTAAGCTAGCGCAAACACTATTCTTTTCAAAAAATAAAAGAGCCCAAAGTTTAGGACCACGGGCCCGAATTAGCCTCAAATGAACCCTAAATTATGCGAGGAGTAAAAATGGGTTTAATTGTTTTCTTCATGTATTTTTTTATAACCTTAAGGTGACACAACACCATATATAAAAAAAGGCAAAGGAAATATCGCGCGACCTTCCGTCGATGATTTTTCAGTAGCCTTCAATGAGCCTGAAATTATGCAAGAGAAAAGAAAATATTTTGTTTTGGCAAATTTTTTTAAACAAAAATTGTATAAACATTTTTTAAAATTTTTAATTATTATATCCCCAGAGCCCTTAATGAGTCCTAAACTATTATATAAGGTGAATTTTTAGTAAAATCCTTTTTTTAACGTTTTACAGCAATCTTGAACCAACTTATTGTTAAGCTATTACAAACAATATTTTTTACAAAGAATACGAGAGCCCAAAATTTAAGACCACGGGCCCAAATTAGTCCTCAATGAGCCCTAAATTATGCGAGGAGTAAAAATGGGTTTAATTGTTTTCTTCATGTATTTTTTATAACGTTCAGGTGGCACAACACCATGTATAACCAAAAAAAAAAAGGGCAAAGGAAATATCACGCGACCTTCGGTCGATGATTTTTCAGTAGCCTTAAATGAGCCTGAAATTATGCAAGAGAAAAGAAAAGAAAATATTTTGTTTTGGCAAATTTGTTTAAACAAAAATTGAATAAACATTTTTAAAAAAATTTTTAATTAATATATTCCTAGAGCCCTTAATGAGCCCTAAACTATTCTATAAGGTGAATTTTTTGTAAAATCATTTTTATAACGTTTTACAGCAATCTTGAACCAACTTATTGTTAAGCTATTGCAAACACTATTTTTTACAAAAAATACGAGAGCTCAAAATTTCGGACTACAGGCCCAAATTAGTCCTCTATGAGCACTAAATTATGCGAGGAGAAAAAATGGGGTTTGTTTTCTTCATGTATTTTTTATAACGTTAAGGTGGCACAACACCATATATAACCAAAAAAAAAAAGCGCAAAGGAAATATCACGCGACCTTCGGTCGATGATTTTTCAAGAGCCTTAAATGAGCCTGAAATTATGCAGGAGAAAATAAAATATTTTTTGTTGCAAATTTCTTTAAAAAAGAATTATTTAAACAATTTATTGTAAAAATCCAAATACCATATTTATGGAGCCCCAAGTGAGCCTTAACATAGGGTAAAGGAAGAAAATTGTTTACTTCATTTTTACTAGAATTGTTTAAACAAAAATTGTTTAAACAATTTTTTTAAATTTTCCATTATCATATTCCCAGAGCCTTAAATGAGCCCTAAATTATTGTATAAGGTGAATTTTCCGTGAAATTATTTTTAGCACCTTTTGCAGCAATGTTCGGCCAGCTTAACGTTAAGCTAGCGCAAACACTATTTTAAAAAAATAATAAAAGAGCCAAAAATTTAGGACCACGGGCCCAAATTAGCCCTAAATGAGCCCTAAATTATGAAATAGGTTACATCTCTATACCTTCATAGTGTTGTGCCAGCTTAACATACCTTCGATTTTTGGTTGAAAATGCATATTTTTTAGTTGAAAATTCAACTATTTGTTTGAAAATTAATGTATTTTGTTAAATATTCTTCTTTTTGGTAGAAAAATAATCCATTTGGTTAAAAATTAGTGTTTTTGGTTTTAAAATTTATCTCTTTTAGTATAAATTTCATATTTTTCATTAAAAATGCAACTGTTACGGCTTTGGTTTGAAATTCATATATGTAGGTTCAAAATTCACTTACTCTTTTGTTAAAATTCGTGTTTTTTGTAAATTAAATTGTTTAACTAAATATTATTTTTTTCTGTTTTGGTTTAAAAATTCCTCTTTCATCGATTCGGTTTTACGTTTTTATTTTTGTTTGAACCTTTATATTTTTTACTCGAAAACATATTTATTTGTCTGAAAAATTTAATGTGTTTTGCTGAAAATTTAACTTTTTTGTTGAAAATTCGTTTTTTTTTTGTAGTTGTTGAAATGTAAACTATTATATTTTTCATTGAGAATTAATTTTTTGGTGAAAACTCAACTTTTTTGGTTAAAACTTGAACTACCTTCTTAAAAAATGGTCTTTTGGTTAACCATTTAACTATTTGGTTGAAAATGCAACTATTTGTTTATGTTTCACTATTTTGTTGAAAGTTTATCTCTTTTGCTTCAAAATTCAACTATTCTCGAAAACATTCGACGGTTAAAAGTTCAAATATTTTTTTTCAAACTTAATTATTTGGCTGCAAATTTAATTGTTTTGTTGATTCGTTCATATATTTGTACAGAAATCCGTTCTTTTGCACTGTAAAATTAATCATTTTGTGTTGAAAATTTGACCAAGGGTTGAAGATTCATTTTTTAGGTTCTTTTTTGCTTGAATTAAAATTTTAGAATGATTAAAATGCTGGTCTTCGAATATTAATGGTCAGATAAAAAGAAAAATTGGCCGGGGAAAAATCAGGGTATTTTGAAAATGTAGTTTTTCGACCACCCTGTATTTAGTTCAAAAATAAGTACCGAAAAAAATGTATGGAAAACTAAGTACTTGATGAAGTAAGCCATGGTTTATCATTTGCTCTTATGTTAAGGGTTTCCTTTTTCATTTCGCTTCAAGGTCAGTGCAGAGCTCTGAAAGAAACAGCTGATATGCGGCGTTTCTCTCAAGTGGTTCGATTGACGAAGTATGGCTTTTTTATTAGGTAGGATTATTAATAACTCACAAACATTTGATTTCTTTTGAAGTGAAAAATTTGCAAGAGGACATTTTCAATCCGTATATATTTTTCTGAGTATGGCGAGAATACGAGGAGGTAAAAAGTTTCTAATCAGCAAGTAGTTTCTTATATTTACTTTCAACACTATTCTCTCTCAGGACACGTGCAGTATAATGCAATTAGAAACGCTATCGATAACCTTCCTATGATATTTTGCAATGGTCAGCATGTCGGAAAGAGGTACTTTCGAAGGGAACATGATATCTAACTAGTTTCTCAAGAAACGACGGCGTGCGATCTTCCGGCTAAGGCTTTGAAATACTTTTGTGCTTACTAAGTCCTTTGAAAAATAAGCCTTGTTATTAAATACTGCTTTTCTAAAAAATTGAGTCAAGTATGGAATCTAATTTTCATTCATTTGTAAATTTGGAATATAGATTTGCTGCTATTTTTGGTTGAAATTGAATTCTACTATTGTTTGAAAAAGTGATATCTCCTGTTTGAAAATTTAACTGTTTTAGAATGAAAATTGGTCCATTTAGGTTGAAAATTCAACTATTTTGGTTGATGACGCCTTGCATGGAAGAAGGGCACGTAAGACAAAGTAGTGTTTCGAGAAAATTGAGGAGAAAGTTTTTGTTTTAGTACAAGTGCGCGAAAACTTGTACAATATATAAACTGTATTTTGCAATAGACATATTAACTTACCCTTTGAAGAATTCATACGTAAAATGATTACTTATTCATGTTAACTTTTTAATATTACACTTTAAAAAAATTTGGTTATAATTCCTTTTTCCATAAATGGAATAATATCATTAAAAAAGTTAATATATCGGGTTTTTTTCATTGAAATAAGAAAAATCAGAATGAGTTCTCGTGTTTTTCAATTGCTAGGAAGATCTCGCTAATACTATTACTGACATTTGAAGCTTCTACAACATTTTTTAAAACGTGTTATGGCCTTTTTCCCAATACTGGTCATTCAATCATTTTTCAGTCTCATGCTTCTTCCTCAGATGACATGATTTCGTCTTCATTAGCTGCATTAGTTTTTTTCACGAACGCGTTATAATGAAGTGGGGCGTATTAGTTAGTTAATTTCACTGAACGCGTTATACTCGTAGTATCAACAAATCTACGACTGCAGTAGAACGTGGCGCGCTGACCTTGTAATGTTTATAACTCATGTAAACATGCGAATTTTAAAATATCCTTTTTGTGATATATGTAAAAGCCATGTCTTCGTCGTTTAACGTAATTTACGGAAAAAGGGCATGTGGGCCTATGTGCCCTTCCATCTAAAGCCTCAATTTAATTATTTTGTTGAAAATGCATCCCACTTCTCATAAATCCGTCTTTTTGACTAGAACAATTGAGACTCCGGATTCAATAACCACACATAAAATTTTACCGCGCAAAAAGCAAGTCTCCTGGAGGCTTCAGAACACATTTTCGATTAAAAATTTTTAAAGGACATGTCGGGACGTGAAGTTTTCTTGCGCATCTTTTTTTCCCTAAAGAAAATGTTGTAAGTTTGTAGTTCTCGAAATAAAGCCAAAAAAACTGACTTTTTGCAAAACTCCATTTTAATCCGTTTTTCACTTCAACTCGTGCTAAGTGCACAATTTGTGCACAAGTGCACAAATTTTGAGCAGGCAAATACTTTTCGCGGCAAAAATACGGAGAAAGGTGTAATAAAGTTTTTTGGAAAGTTTCAGATCAAAATATTTGATAGTTTAGGAGTAGTTATGATTTTAGTGAAGGTCAGCGCTGGAGTCTTTAAGCGTACTACGTACTATGTATAAATACCTTGTTTTTTTTGCTTTGCTAATATTAGTAGCCCAATTTTTTTCATTTTTGGTTCTTTTTCTTCCTTCAGTAGGAGTTTCTGGCAAACTCGATGACATTTACTTATTTAATGAATCACTTTCAATATTTAAACATATATTAAGTTAGAAATCAAATTTAATGTTCCCTATATTTTAAGAGACGTATGAGTTTTCCGAGTTAATCTTAAAAACACTCTGATGTGCAACATCCAGTGATCAGTTAAGGACTAACTGATCTGTTTTATTTTTGAAATAGATTTAGCCAATTGCAAGAAAAGTGTGCATAGGTTTGTTTTCAAAGTGCATGTTCAAGGTCGCTTATGGGTTAAGCCGAATATAGGTGTAAACATTAAGTGTACATAAGAGAATCCTATATTTTAATCTAAAGAAAACGGAAAAATACATTGAAAATTAAATAAAATACATGAATATTCTGTTAACTTATTTTCATTTAACTGTTATTCACTAAAAAATTGCATAATATCATATTTTAAGCAACAACTCATGTCCCGGAAGTTAGATCTGCAAACTCATGTCCCGGAAGTTAGATCTGCAAACTTATTTTTTGTAAAAAATTAAAGTTGTGATAAATTGTGCTAGACTTGTGCTCATTTGTGCAGTGAGTGGTTTTTTGAAAAATCAAAAGATCCGCAACTTCTACTAGAGTAAAAAGAAAGGTTGTGCTAGACGGCTCGAAGTATACACAATTTTGTGCAAGAAATAAAAATTCCAAAAACCTAACCATTTAAAAAAAACCAAAAAATGTATTATTTTTTAAAATTTCGAAAAAATAAAACTTGTGATGAGTTGTGCTCGATAAATGCAGTCTTTATTCCCTCTAACAAAATTACGTGAGAACAACCATTCCCATACGAAAAATAAAAATGTAAACCCACAAAACACGAAATGTCCAAAAATAGTCAAATTTCGAAAAAATAAAATTTGTGCTAAGTTGTGCTCGACCAATGCAGTCTTTATTCCCTCTAATAAAATTACGTGAGAACGACAGTTCTCATATGAAAACTCAAAATGTGCCAAAAAACACAAAAAACGTAAAATTTCGAAATTTGACTATTTTTGGACATTTTGTGTTTTTAGAGTTTACCTTTTGAGTTTTCATATGAGAACTGCTGATCTCGGGTAATTTTGTTAGAGGGAATAAAGACTGCATTTATCGAGCAAACCTAGCACAAGTTTTAGTTTATCGAAATTTGACTTTTTTGGACATTTTGTGTTTTTTGAGTTTACCTTTTGAGTTTTCATATGATAACGGTTGATCTCACGTAATTTTGTTAAAGGAAACAAAGACTGCATTTGTCGAGCACAACTAAGTACAAGTTTTATTTTTTCGAAATTTGACTAATTTTTGACAGTTTATGTTTTTTGACTTTCAGGTACATTTTGAGTTTTCATATGATAACGGTTGATCTCATGTAATTTTGTTAGACGGAATAAAGACTGCATTTGTCGAGCACAACTTAGCACAAGTTTTATTTTTTCGAAATTTAGTTATTTTTGCATCTTGTACGTTTTTTGAGTTTTACATTTGGAGTTTTAATATGAGAACTGTTGATTTCACGTAATTTTGTTAAAGGGAATAAAGTCTGCATTTATCGAGCACAACTCATCACAAGGTTTATTTTTTAGAAATTTTAAAAAATAATGCATTTTTTTAACTGTTAGGTTTTTGGAATTTTTATTTCTTGTACAAAATTGTGTATACTTCGAGATGCCTATCACAACCTTTCTTTTTACTCTAGTAAGAAGTTGCGGATCTAGCAAAAAAATACGTTTTTCAAAAATTGTGCCCGTAATTTTTGATTTTTCAAAAAACCATTTACGGCACAAGTCTAGCACAATTTAGCAAAACTTTAATTTTTTAGAAAAAATAAGTTTGCGGATCTAACTTCCGGGACATCAACAACTCACTAGCGAGAGAACGTGACACAGTGGAAAGTCTCAAGAGTAAATAGTACGCTCAAAGACTCCAGCGCTGACGTTCATTAAAATCATAACTACTCCTAAACTATCAAATATTTTGATCTGAAACTTTCCAAAAAACTTTACTACACCTTTCTCCGCATTTTTGCCCAGAGAAGTATTTGCCTGCTCAAAATACCCTCGCTAAACGAAACGTTGGAAGTTACAAATGTTCGATTTGCACCGAGCATCAGAAAAAAATTAATAAAAATTTTTTAAAACAACGGTTTTGAATTCCCATTACATTGTCAATCGAAGAACATCCTAAAGCACATTCCCTGAAATTTTCTTTAAGAAATTTCAAAAACTGAAGCACTGAGCACGAGTTGAATTAAAAAATGGATTAAAATCGACTTTTTCAAAAAACTTAGTTTTTTGGCTTTATTTCGAAAACTACAGAAGCTACAACTGTTTGTCTAGAGAAAAAAAGATGCGCGATAAAATTTGAATTCTGGATATATCCTTAAAAAATTGTAAACCGAAAATTTGTTTTGAAGTCTCCAGGGGACTTGCTTTTTGCTCGGTAAAATCTTATGTGTGGTTATTGAATTCGGAGTCTCAATTTTTCAAATATTATTATACTCTTTTTACATTCTCATCAATAGAAGGTATTAGATTTGTGTAAAATTGTACCCCCCCCCCCACCGTTTTTGTTAAATGTCTACGTTTTGAGGCCTCTTGAATCCGAAAAACAGGTTTTTACGAACGTGTCTGTTTGTCTATCTGTGTGTGGCTGTGTGTCTAGATTTTGAGTTTGTTCAGCACGATAACTTTCGAAAGAATTGACAGATTGGATTAACCTTTGTTATACTCTTTTAGTGTCCTAAAATAAAGGTCAAGTTCGTTAGCCAGACATTTTGGGTGAAAATTCAAAAAGTGAGCGTATTTTGAAAATTGTTGAGACCACTTTTTTTTTTTAATTCAAAAATTGTCTGGACGGATATTCATAGTATTCAATCAGGCGAACTCTACTATCGGTTTGAAATCTTAAGCATTTTATTGGACATTTTAATTTTTTAGATAGAAAATTCGACCTTTTGCATTGAAATTCATATTCTTTTGTTAGAAAAGTCAATCTTTCTTCATTAAAAATTCATCTTTCTTGATTAAAAATCCATTTTTTGTTAGCGATTCATCTCTGGTTAGAGCTGAATAAACATTTCTGTGTTAAAATGTTGTCACAGGCTTATACTGCCCAACATGTCGAAGGCATTGTTGGTTAGAGTTGGATTTTTATTTGATCATTTTTGCACGCGGCTGTCCCGGTATATATCATCAGTCACGGACGCATTTTTATAATACAATCAAGTGATCTGATGAGAGCAGTCTGCCCAGACATATTGGACAAAGCCTGGTTTTTACCCCATCATTGACGGACTGGGTGCAGTCAAGTACACGATGGGGGGACCTACAGCTTAAGGTGGGTTCAGAACCGCCAGAACTTCGGTAAAGGTACATTGAAAAATTTCTAGAGGTACACCGGCTCAGGGATCGAACCCCGGACCTCTGAGGTGAAGTCCGAGTGTCTAACCAACTGAGCCACCGAGGCAGTTGTCTAACCAACTATTATTATTATTATAAAAAACATTTCAGTGTTGAAATGTTGTCACAGGCTTATACTGCCCAACATGTCGAAGGCATTTTTGGTTAAAGATGGATTTTTATTTGATCATTTTTGCACGGGGCTGTCCCGGTATATATCATCAGTCACGGACGTATTTTTATAATGCAATCAAGTGATCTGATGAAAGCAGTCTGCCCAGACATATTGGACAAAGCATGGTTTTACCCCATCATTGACGGACTGGATTGCAGTCAAGTACACGATGGGGGGACCTTCAGCTTAAGGTGGGTTCCGAACCACCAGAACCTCGGTAAAGGTACATTGAAAAATTTCTAAAGGTACCGGCTCAGGGATCGAACCCCGGACCTCTGCGGTGAAGTCCGGGGGTCTAACCAACTATTATTATTATTATTATTATTATTATTGTGGTTCAAAGATCGTCTCTTTTGCAACTGTTTGACTAAAAATTAAACAGTGTATGTCATTCTACTTTTTGTTTATAACTCTTTGTGGTTGAAGTGTAATATTTTTTGTTTGAAGCTGCATTTTGTTGAAAATTCATCTATTTTGCTGAAAATTAATTATTTTGTTGTTCAAAATTCAACTATATATTTGGTTGAAAGTCGGACTGGAAGAGCTGGACACGAGTGCACAATGTGCACATAGGTAGAGAGCATTTCTAACGGTGCAACGACTGACTGTTACTACTTATTCTCGCAATTGGACTGTCACGTTTTCATGCAGCAGTAGAACGGGATAGGCTTGAAAGACAGATGATAGAATATATATCTGGCCAGCACACTTGGGGACACCGTTAGATTGACTTCTGCATATAGAGAGCGCCGGCTCGATAACGTTAGATGGGTCAATTTTTCCAGTCCATTTCACTTTACTAGTTAAGTAAGAGGCTTTGTTATGATATCGTATAATTCGTCAAGTGATTTACGACTCATCTCTTGATGAAACCGCTTAAACAATTAAAACAACTCTAAGAAAATTGCATTGTCTTCTATATTTCTTGGGCGTCGTAAGTACTCTCTATGAAAAACTGAAAAGAATCATTATTTCCGGGTTGAAGGAGTCAGTCTTTTAAAAAACTGAAGTCAATTTGGGAGAGATTTAAAGATGATAAAAATTCACTTAAAATAGACTTCTAAAGAGAAAATTTGTTTACTATTTATTAAAGTTATTTGCTTAACAATATATTCCCTATATGATTAAGAGTTGATTTAATTGATTAAGACTTATTATTATATTTTTTGTACAAATAGAGAAAATAATAATGATTTTATTATTTCACGCAGGTATATCAATATTATAAATCACGAGAACTAATATTTGAAGATGACTTAAGTTTTAAAACCTGATTCATTGTAGTGCAATCGGAGATAATTAAAATATTCTCATTTCTTCCAAAAGTTGACGGCAAATCTCGCGTAGCCCTGACCTTTTACAATGCGATTATTTATTTTCCACTGGAATTCAGCGCGTAAAAGATCACGTCTTTTCCTTTTTGCTCATGCGTACTTGTCAGAATATTTGCAATTTCTCATCACGATAAAAACTTCTACTCTGGATATTTGATCTGAAGAATCTTAATTTTAAAATACTTGAAGGAGAATCTAAAACATCTGAATGTATAAACGGGTGGATGGATTCATCTTTCTAAAGAATTGAAGGAACTGTATTATTTACATAATATGTAAATATATTCTTTCATCGTTAGAAGTTAATTTACTGGAATAATCTCGTGTCTACTTATTTAAAAAATTACTAGACTGAAGATAATTTATACAAAGAGATTTGTATTTGCAGGGTGGCCGCTGGACCGGGAATTTTACAAATTTTTATAAGAAAACGTGTCAACTTTAATTCAAAACAATCAATTTTATTGCAACTTTTGCTGTAAAGTTAATTCGTTAACTTAGAAGTCTTAAACAATTCAAAAATCAAAAGCTTTTGAAATAAAAAATTGGGATACACATTTTTTTAGTTCATCAGGTGTAAATATAAATTAATTAAATATTTTTTAAATTCAAATGTAGTTTTAAAATTTAAATGTAGTTTTAGTATTTAAAATGTAGCATTAATTTTATAAGATGATTCTAAATCTGTTTAAAATTAATCAAATGACAAGTGAATAAATTTTCAACAAAAAATGCAATAGTTGATATTTCAAACAAAAATTATTATAATTTCTGTGTAAGACTACCAAAACGGACGTATTAAATAAATAAATTTGTGCCAAAGCAGATATTAGTTTAATTTAAAAATAAAAGATCACTTTTCAATAAAAAATGGAATAGTTTAATTTTTAGTTTAAAAAACTGAAAAAATTGAATTTTTAACCAATTAGTTGAATTTATATCCAAAGCAGATGAATTGTTACCGAAAAGTGTAATAGTTAATATTACAACCGAAAAATGTTTTTATTTTAAATAAAAACAGCAGAATATTACCAAAACGAAGAATTTTTAACAAATAAGTAAAATACTCACAAAAAAAATCCTCTTTTCGCGGTTAAAAGTCTGACCATTCATAATCTGTTTTGGTTGAGGCTTCAACGATTTTGCGCAAAATTAATTTTTCTGGTTGAAGATTCGTAATTTGAGTTGGAATTTAACTCTGTGGTTGAAAATCGAAATATTTTGTGGAAATTTAGCTTTTTTAAACATCTTTTTAAACTAAAAATACTTCCATTTTTAATTAAAAAATGTATCTTTGTTTTAGTAGCAACTTCAACTATTTGGTTTTAAATTTACCTGTTTTGGTTGAAATGTAAATATTTTTGGTTAAAAGTGAAAATGTTTCGTTAAAAATTAATAATATACATATTTTGATTGAAAATTCATCTCTTTGTTTAAAAGTTTAATTTTTTGTTGAAAATCCTTATTTTGCTATGTTTAACAATTTATGGTTTTAACTGAAAATTTATGTATTCTATTTTTGGTTGAAAATATATCTATTTTTGTTTAAATTGCAATATTTTTAATCGAAAGGTTAGGAATCAGCTACATAATTGAACCGCTGGCGACCGAAAGGGGACACGGCCGGATTCAGCCTGAGAAGTATTGTCCTGAGTGTCAATTTTTAAAATCTTTCTAATTTCAAGTTTAAAGACTGATACCTGTAGAGAATTTCAAGGCGCATCTTTTTTCCCTTTTGCAAAAATTTATAGGTTTTGTAGTTTTTGAGATAATTGGTAAAAAGTGTATTTTTTGAAAACGAAAAATTCTAATCTTTTTTCACTTCAACTCGCGCTAATTTAGCCAATTTTCATCACTTCCCGATTTTCCCAATTCAGAGTACGTGTTTAAGTCTTCTGAAACTATCTAAGAAAGAAAAACGAGAATATTGTAATAAACAAAAAAGTTATTAATTTTTTTTGAGGCAATGCAAGAATCATGAATTTTAACCTTCAAGTGCCTCGTTTAGCGAACGAATTTTAAGCTACGGAAAGCTTTCAGTGATAAAGTTGTTCATTAAGGTTCAAAGAAGTTTTCTGGAAAGTTTTAGATCAATTGGTTTAATAGTTCAAAAATTATGAATATTTTAAAATCTAAGCGGTAATCTTGACGCTGCCCAAAAACGTGCCTGGCCGGCTACGTACGCGCTGCAGCGAACGACGTGAAGGTCAAGTCAATCTTACCAAAACAAATGCACAACAGTAACTCCAGATATTATCATTAAAAGAATTTATTTATTAAACATTTAACATATAATATGCATATTATTGAACAAGAATAAATTAATCAAACAATATTTTATTAGAAACTACTTTTAGTCATTTTCGTCACCCTCTTCAGTTTCTTGGGCATCTGGATTCTGAGTTTGTATTTTTAAAAAATATGATTCGAAAAATTCTTTTCCTTTAGCGCTTAAATAGTGGAAGAGATTTTTTACATCCTTTATTTTGGCAACTTTTAATCCAATTCGGGGCGGAGGACTTTTCGAAAGATTTTCTAGTTTAAGCGTAGGTTTAAAGAAAAAAGTGGTTGGATTTTGCAACTCATAGTTGTCAAAAACATCCACTTTTCCATCAGGAAAAACATGCAAAACGAACGCTTTGCTGATTTGGAAATTTTTTGGCTTTCGCATTTTGCCTTTGAAACATTTTTCAAAATCCTGCAGAAGATCTTCACACTTCTTCTCGACCATTGTGAATGAAGGTGAACGAGGATTGTGAATCATTTCTACATATTCAGCTTCAGTTTCAATTCGTTCTAATTTTTTCAGCTTTTGCGATTATGTGCTAAAATGCCTATCGCACTGGCAATAGGAATGGCCTCGAACTGGAAACACATATTTAATCTCGCTTTGCAAATAAATGGACAATAAAACCAAAAAATGAAACAC
>NC_046665.1:55039832-55058311 GCF_010883055.1 Belonocnema kinseyi
CAGCATAGACTATTATTTTCAGAGAGTATTTGCTTTTTTAACTTCAAATAAATTTCAGCATTGTTTTTCTGATTAATTACTTCTTCGTTTACCTCTCCATTTTTCTCGTTTTTGTAGCAAGTATTGCACACGTCAGTTCTAGGTAATTTAAAACTGAAGCCAAAATTTCGGTTAAAATACTTAAAATAAACGGTTTTTTTTAAAAACATTTTCAACTCTTCTTTTGCCCAAACATATGAATTAACCGTCCTAGTTTTTCACCTGCATTCGTTTGGATAGGACCCTTGCATTTTAACAATCCTCTGAGGAACACATTTTGTTCATTATAGTTCCCGAGATTCTAAAAATTTGTATGTACTTTTTGTTGCACATTTGAAAACTTTTGGTAACATTTTTCTCCACAACAGGATTCAATAGGTTTGAAAGATCTCTCTGGGATTAGAATATCTTTAGCAATAGCGTCTCTTTTAATTTTAGACTTTGTAATGTATTCTTTTCCCTAAAGAAATAACAAATAATGCTATTAACTTCGTCATTAAAAATTTAAAATAATTACTTTAGACTATCTACATATTATATATAGTTCAGTAAAAGAATTATTTAAAAAATCAAGAATAAAAAAAGTCATAAAATATTAAATTTATGATTAAAATTTATTTAAAAATTGTATTGACGGTTTCCAATCGTACCTGATTTCTGGAATATTTTTCCTTATTTTTAATCCACGAATCTTCATTTCTAGTTCTTCTTCTACCTTGTTTCATTTTAATATCTTTTTCTTTTTAATTAATATTCTCAAAAATATCTCAAAAATCTCAATAATCTCAAAAAAATGCTTTTCCAACTATTATAAGAAACAATCACTTCTCTGATTCTATGCTTTATTTGTAGAATTTCATAGAAGATGACAAAAAAGTTACTGTTGTGCATTTGTTTTGGTAAGATTGACTTGACCTTCACGTCGTTCGCTGCAGCGCATACATAGCCGGCCAGGCACGATTTTGGGCAGCGTCAAGATTACCGCTTGGATTTTAAAACATTCATAATTTTTGAACTATTAAACCAATTGATCTAAAACTTTCCAGAAAACTTCTTTGAACCTTAATGAACAACTTTCTCACTGAAAGCTTTCCGTAGCTTAAAATTCGTTCGCTAAACGAGGCACTTGAAGATTAAAATTCATGATTTTTGCATTGCCTCAAAAAAAATTAATAACTTTTTTGTTTTTACAATATTCTCGTTTTTCTTTCTTAGATAGTTTCAGAAGACTTAAACACGTATTTTGTATTGGGGAAATCGGGAAGTGATGAAAATTGGCTAAATTAGCGCGAGTTGAAGTGAAAAAAGATTAGAATTTTTCGTTTTCAAAAAATCCACTTTTTACCAATTATCTCAAAAACTACAAAACCTATAAATTTTTGCAAGAGGAAAAAAAGATGCGCCTTGAAATTCTCTACAAGTATCAGTCTTTAAAATTGAAATTAGAAAGATTTTTCAAATTGACACTCAGGACAATACTTCTCAGGCTGAATCCGGCCGTGTCCCCTTTTAGTTGCCAGCGGTTCGATTTTATTTAAAAGAATTTATTCCCCAATTTTCGTGAAAAATCACCGTATGTACCGTATTTTAAGAGCATTTTAGGTTATGTAGTTTACAATATTAAAATATAAATTAGAGTGCAACTCTTCAGTAGCCCTATCTTCTATAGCTCTTAAGAAAATTGACGCCGCGCCGCATGAGGTGTAAAAGGAGCAGCGCGGGGTGCGCAGGATTTGATGTGGCTGAAGTTTTGAATGTTCAAATGAACGAAACATTGTTTCAACTGCAATATAAAATATGAATTATAATTATGTTTCAATAATAAATGAATTCCGATATAAATAAACAAACATTTTAGCCTTTTTTATAGGTTACATAGTTATCAGTAAAAAATTTCGTTCATTTGAATGTTTGGAACTTCAGTTACATCAGGATTTGCGTTTGTCTTCCAGGCGCGCACTCAGACTTGAACAAACAAAAGCGGAGCGGACTATAATGAGTTAGTTCCCACCCTCAAAATCGGCGCTATAGAAGAGTTTCACTTTATTTTAATTTAGAATTTTCTGGTTTTCTAGTTCCTATTGTAAAACGTCGAAATATAAATGCGTTGAGTGTCAAAGGTTTTGTTCAGCTTGTAATAAAATAAATTACAATTTGTCTGAACATTACTTGTAATTATTTTTCTAGCAATTGTGATCTTAGTTTTCACTCCGAATTCAGCAATAGAATTTCATCTCATCTTGTTAATGCAAGCCGATAAATTAAATGTGTAATGTAATCGAAAATTTCGAGTGGGTCAGTTTGTATTGACATTACAGACCTCTTTTTGTGGCAGCCCTGGAAGTAACAGTAACAACTCTTTCATGAAATCTCATTTAGACATCATCCATTTAAAATGAAGACCTGACTCGCCTTATCTTATCACTTTCTTTTCTATTATCCGCAGGATCAGCATCGTTATCGAGGCCTCATCCCCAGGTCCTAGTTTCCGAGGCGAAACGGCTCGTGATCAAGACAGGAATCGCGACCACCAAGAATCGTATCAGATTGGCGAAAAATCGACACTCGTCTCCCTTGAACTTGAATTGCATATTCTCGCTTCGTTGACTTGAGGAAGAGTCAGGAACTCGGACATCGCCAAGTAAGATCTCTCCAGTTTTCCCTCAGTCCTCATTTTTCACGAGGTTTGACGTCTCCGAAAACAAAGGAAGGAGTCTCTTGGAAGACGGAGCGAGTTCGGAAGACGGAAAGAGAGGGGTGGATCCACGGAGAAATAAAAAAAAGTGAGACGAACAGACTTGGATACCCGGAGGACAAAAGCCGAAAGAAGTAGGCGGTGGAGAAGAAGAGGAAGAAGAAGTAGCCAGAGAGAGAGAGAGTCTGTCTACCTTTCTCGAAAGAGCGAGTGAGATTAACCCTTGGTTCGAACGAGAAGGCTTCCCTTCGCATCTGGCGAGAAACTTCTAGGAAGGATTCTTCCTCACGACCGTTTCAGGAATAACAAAGTGGACGGCCAAATGCAAAAATAAAACACGAACGATTTTTAAGAGGCCTCTCGCCAATCTAGCCTAGGTTCCAGTTTTTCGAGCAGCCTCGAAACCGGGGAGGAACTGGTCCTAGGGCCCAGAATAGAGAGACAAAGAGAGAGGAAGTGAGGGGATCAGAAAGGGCGAATGTTGCCGGACTAGTGTGCCGTCAAATTTCTTCGGCTCTGTTGGTTGTGCATTATAAGTTCGCTGAGAGTTCGTATTCAGTGGATAAAGTGCGCGAGTGTGTTTCTAGGTGATTTCCCTTCCCCAGGAGGTGGCGAGTTGTTGAAACAAGAGTTGGGCTGGGCGGTGCTGTTGGTGCTCTTTCTGCTTCTGGTTTTGATCAACCAGTAGAGAAGTGGGACAACCACGTGAACATCATTTGCAAGCAAGAACCACATATATTATCACGGATCACCCTCAGCTGTTTCACGCCACGCCCACCCTCGATGAGAGGAGGCACATGTCCATTGCTGCCGCTGAAAATGCAGGGTGAGTCTTGATTTACCAAGTTGCAAGCAAGGTGGTCACTGGTCACTCGAAATTTCTGAACACAATCCGGTTCATGCACGGTTTTCTAACCAATCTAACCTGCAGGGCTCGGATTCTGCGACGTTTGCCCACTTTTTTTTTTTTAAATCCGACTAATTGAGACTTTTCCCCGTTTTCTCAGTACTTCGTTATACTCGTTTTCAATTGGGATCACTATGAAACTTTAACATTTGAAACTCACGACTAGAACAAATGGTTCCATTTTAATTGAGGACATTCAAAATTGAAGAGTTTTTAATTCCGTAAATTTTTTCCCTTATTCCCCCTTTTTTAAAAAGGAATTCCTTTTTTTTCCTTCTGTTTTCAAGACACTTCTCCATTTTGTCTTTTTCGCTTACATGCGAACTAAATTAATAGAACCAAGTCATAAAATCCAACTACTTTTGGTTGAAATTTCATTCTTCATTGAAGATTTTATTTTGTTCAAAATTCGTATTTTTTGGTCACAAATTCAACTGTTTTGTTCAAGAATTTCCTTTAGATAAAAAATTCATCCATTTAAGGGGCCGTTCACAAAATACGTGATACCTTTTTCAGGAACTTTTGGAGAATGATACTTCGACAGACCCCCCCCCCCCCCCCCCCCCCCCCCCCCCCCCCCAAACGCATCACGTATTTTTTGAACGGCTCCTAACTCTCTTCTACAAAATTGATCTTTTTAGCATGTAAATTTACCCTTAAAGGGCACACTTCCGTAAAATTACATAAAGAGCATACTGGGTGTTAAACACCTAAGGGCATTGAAACCTGTACTGTGCCGACGGTATTGGATAGTTTTTTTTTACAAGAAAATCAATTATTTTTAATCTATCTATTCATAACTTTTCAAGTTTTTGATATTTTTACTTAAAATTTTACCTGAATACTTCCGAGATACGGGGCTTTAAAAATAAAATTAATCTTATGGTGTTCGTTCCAAAAAAGATATTTATTCTGAAAAATAAAAGCTTCAATTCAATGAAAAATGAAACACCTTAATTTGCGTGATTAAACTATTTTATTGATCTTAAACTGCGTATGAAAATTATAACAATCAAAATTATGTGAAATGACATAGAAAAATAGGTTTTCATATCATTCGTTAATCTTGCGCCATATGTTTCATTTTCTTGAATTTGGTACGTTTTTTTAAAGCGCAAATAAGTCGCTGGGTCTTATACGCCCAGTATGCCCTTTAAGGGTTATACTATTTGGTTAAAAATTCGATATTTTGATTGAAAAAACATTTGGTTGCAAATTCAACTTTCTTGTAAAAAATTACCTTGTTTGTTGTAAATTTAACTGTCCCCTAGAAAAATCTGCCTTCTTGGCATGAAAATTCAAATATTTGGTTAAAATTTCGACTATTTGGTTAAAATTTTAATTATTTTTAAAAAAATTCATCTTTATGGTCTTTTTATTGAACACTCCCATTTTCGATAGAAAATTCATCCTTTTGGATAGAAATTTTTTTTTACGATAAAAAGTAATATTTTTGTCGTTGAAAATTTAACTGTCTTCCAAAAAATTGATCTTCTTAGCATGAAATATCAACTATTTGGTTTAAAATTCAACCATTTGATGAAGATTTAATTATTTGGTTGAAAATGTATCTTTCTTCGCTGAAAATTTATTTTTCTGGGTTTGAAAATTAACTTTTTGTAATAAATTTAACTGTCTTAAAAATTCCTCTTTTTGCCTTGAAAATTAAACGGCTATTTTGTCGAAGTTCAATATTCTTTTTTTTTAATTAGATCATTTCGTTGAAGATTCATCTTTGTTGGTTAATAATTTAACTTTTTTGTTAAAACCTCAATTACTTGGTTAAAAATTCTTCTCTTTTGCTTGAAATTTATCAACTATTTGGTTGTAAATACAACAGTTTGGTTGGTTTTTATTTAATTCAACTGTTTGATTAAAAAAAAATATTATTCATTCATTTTTGAAAGTCAACTTTTTTTCTAAACTATTCGACTTTTCAACTTGAAAATCCAACTTTTTTGTTAAAAAATTCGTCTCTTTTGGTTGAAAATTCCAGTAATTTTTTCAAAATGAAACATAGTTCGACTTGAAATTATAGGAATTAACACATTTTATATTGAATTCTGGACAGTATATTTTTTAATTTAATCATCTCATTTTATAATTAAATTATACCATCCCAAACTTAAAGCCTAGCTATTGAGTAATTGCAAAATTAAAATGTTCATAATGAATTTTTTAGAAGTTCAAAATTAATATGAATTCTAAACTTCTTTCATTCAAATATGAATATTTGGAAATCAATGAGAATGATGTACTTTATATTCCTAAAGTAATAAAGTTATTATTTCAGTGATTCAGGGCCTGATACTACTTTTTTATTTATCTTTAAAAACTTAATGCGACTTTAGAAAATTTTTTTCGAACTTCTACGCGAATTTTTGCAGCCTTCTAGTCGATCCGAGCTCTGAACCTTTCTTAAGGTCAAAACCAAAACTTTGGCACAGCTTTTACTATGGTTTTTAGAAGTGAAGATATTAGATTATAACTTTTTATTTTTTCAAAGTTTGACTAAATTTTTTTGTTAAAGTGATGAGTATTTGAATTTTAAACGTTGAAATTTAAAAAACGCAAAATGACAGGCAATTTTTGTCTTCAAATTTGACCACATTTGCCTTCTTTCTAAAGCTGTTTACGATTTTTTATTTATCAAAGGTGTTTTTAGAACATTTGAATTCTGACATAATAGTTTATTTGCGCAGTAATTCATGATATATTTAATAGGGTGGTCAAAAATGATTTAGGTTTTAGGCAGGTTTTGACAGTCCTCTAAATAAATATTTTTTAGTTCTAGAAAAATTCTGGAGACATTTTAACCCTAGAAGGAATAATTTTGAGGAGAGACATGTTAGACCAAAAAAAACGTTTTGTACCACCCTAATATTTAAGATAATAGTCGTGCTAAAAATCAGATATGTGAAAAAATAGTTCTATGAAAAAAGTTGAAAATTAACAAAAAATGTATATTTTGAAAATGTTTGTTATAATTGATTTTTTTGTTAATAGTCGATTTTTAATAAATGATGGCTTATTTTTCAGGAGAAAATATTCTCTACAACTTTACGGTTTCTATTCTTGAATGTAAATTTTTCTATGGATGAAAATGTAAAAAAAAAGTGCTAAAAGAAATAACTGTGACGATTTTTGACTAATGTTTAAAATTGAAAACAGTAGAGTTTTAGGAAATGTTTTCTATGAAAAAATAAGGCAGGATTTATTAAAATTCAACCATTTTTCTAAAATGGGTAAGACACGACAGTACGAAAAAATTTAATTGAAAAAAATACTTGTAAAATGATTATTATTTTCAGGTTTAAATTTTTGTCATAAAATACAGTGCTTTTGGTTCATAAGTAATGACTTATAGTATCATTTTAATTTAAAAAGAAAATAGAAAACTTTTTTTACGGAGGCCTGATTTTTGGTCCAACTTTCTTAAGAGAAAAATAGTACGTTGTATAGTAGAGGTCGAAAACTGACAAATTTGTTGTTGATTTTTCAAAATTTTAATTTGAGAAAGTATTTTGATTTCAATGGACAAAAATTGTTTGATTCGTTAAATAACTTTGTTTAAAAATCTAAAAAAAATGCGGGTGCTTACGAGTTTTTGTCCATTTCTTGGTCCAGGTGCCACACTATCATTGCTGCAATTCTGCCAGCTGTTTTCCTATGACCGTTTAAATACACTTTGAGAGGAATAGAATGTCAAAGCGAGAGGAGAGATAGAGCGACAAAGGGAGATACAATTAGAGGAGAGCATTATATTGCAGAGAGTTGTCGGTTTAAACCCGGTTTGAACAGAAATACAGAGAACCGAACAAAACAGAGAAGTTTGTAATGGTTGGGTGCCGCTGAGAGAAAGAGTGAAAGAGAGAGAGAGATAGTGAGAGTGAGCGTGAGAGTGAGGGGTTTGCAAGAAAAGGGGAAGTGGGTTGGGGGGGGGAGCCTTGGCCCGGATCCACTGGTGGCTTTACCCTGGAGATCAGTGTCGTGGGGTCCAGAGGAACTCATCGACGGCCCCTGCTACATGAAGCCACTCCACGTGATGTCGAAAAGTATCTGATTACCCAGATTCGCGTTTACTTTTCGTGGAGTAGTCAGTAGAACGAGAGTGAGAGGCACCTTGACTTACGTCGAGGAGCCGAGCTCTACGCTCTGAAAGTCTGAACAATTTGAACGAACGTCTTTCATCACTGCTTTGGTAACTCCAGAGCTCTGCCGTTCTACGGGAAAAGGCAGTAACTGCAAAAAGATCTAAAAGTTAGTTTTTTATGTCACTGAACTCGTTGAAGAGAGATCTACTGATATGTCGAAGTCATTTGTTTAATGATTAATGTTATTTGAATTAATTATTGCATCATCAACAGATTTAAAGGCAGCAACTACACAGTCTGGGAATCTAACGCCTGAATTCGGGGCTGACTTCTACACAAGAAGACCGCTTCTGCTGCTTGCTTTCTTTCGTAGAAGTCGCAGAATCTCGCGGCTTTGAGTTATGTGTAAAAAGGCAGCAACTACCACCAAAACCCATTATAATTTCACTTAATGTCTTTTGCCGTATAAACGGTTTGCAATTTCGGCAGCATCTGTATTTTTAGGTGTTCATCAACAATTTTTATAACTATTTATTCATAGATGGATAGACGGCACTATAATTACTCAATGACAGTCGAAGAAGTATTCAAATATCTATTAAATTAGGCGGAGTAGGAAAGATTCAAACGTTTTCGTCGGTATTCTCCGTTTACTGTTTTTGTTTTGGTAACTCCCAGAGTTTTGTCGTGCAGATAATTTTTTATAATAAATTTTTTGGCGACGTAAGTCATAAAGATGCGTTTTTCATGCCCAATAATCTCAAAATTAATGTGTTTTTTTACTTTCTCATCATTTATGATTGAGAAAGTATTAGAATTGTCGGGAATTTGACATCACAATTTTTCAACGGATCTCCACGTTTCGAGACCCCCTGAATCCGAAAATCAAGTTTTTACGATGACATCTGCCTGTCTGTCTGTCCGTCCGTCCGTAGAAACTATAACTCTCGAAAAAATTGACGGATCAAATCCATCTTTGGCACACTTTTTTACGTCTTAAAAGGAAGGACGAGTTCGTTAACCAGCCATTTTTGATAAAAATTTAAAAAGTGAGCGCATTTAAAAAAATTTTGAGACCACTTTTTTCTGAATTGGAAAATTCAATGTACGGATATTTATAGTATTAAAAAGAACAAACAATTTATCCTAATTACTTTTTTCGATAAAAAGAAAATTCTCAGAGTTATAGCATTTTCAAAAAATTTTTAATCAACCGAAAATCAAAATTTTAAGTCAAAAAACGCATGATATGAAAAAAGTTAAGAAAAGAAAAACATTTCCTTTTGAAATCCCTACAAGATTATCATAAAAAATTTTTGGTTTTTCTTGAAAAATCGAAATTTCACATTTTGATTGCACAAAAATAATGAAAAATCAAAAATTCCATTTTGTGGTCAAACTATGTAGGACACGAAAAAAGATGAATAAAAAAAATTATTATCTCAAGAAAGATCTACAATTTCGTGAAGAAGCACTTTTTGAGAGGACGCGTATTTTTTGTTTTATTCCTCAAAAATAACATTGAAAATAAAAAAATAAAATAAAAATGTGTGGAAAAACTACGAAAGTTGCGAGAAAAAAGATTGAACAAAACCTGTTTACAAATATCTGTCGAAAATCGAGCACGCAGCGCGAGTGTCACGATTAGAATGTGTACCTCAAAGCCTTCAGAGCTTTGAGAAACTTAATCTTTGACTAAACATAATTAGTTAGATAATTCAGAATATGAAGACGCATAAAAATACTGCCATCTAAAACAGATCTTTTTGATAAAGTTTAATTCAAGCATTCCAAATACAAAGAACAAACATCCGAGCGCGAAGCGCGAGGTAACCCATTATCATTTTTTTTTCAATTCGCCCTGAATACATAAATTCATCTTGAATTCTTATGGATTTTACTAGATTCTTTTTCGATAATTTTTCTAAATCCACTCAATTCAAATACTTTAGGCATTTTTTCTTAATCCGTCCTGAAGTATTTTAAACTCGCCTTTTAATTCTTAGGCATTTCATCAAATTATTTTAATTCCTTTTTTTAATTGTTTTGAAATAATCCATACCCTAAAAAATTGTACACAGGTAGAGAGTCTACCATTTTTTAGGGTAGGGATAGAGGTTGGGCCCTTTTCTTATTTTGGAGTAACCGACGTAAGTAAACTTCGTCTGCGTCAAATTGACCCCCATTTACAGTGCGAGAATTTATCATTTGTTTTCAATTCATTTGGAATTGAACCTGAATTCTTAGTAATTCATCCTGATTAAAAAAAAAATTCTTTTGAATTCTCTGTAATTTTCTTTATCACTGAACTGTTTTAATTTCTTCCTGAATTCTGTTGAATTATTATTAAATTTCTAAGAAATTTCATTAAATTCTTTTGAATTCCCTCAAACTTTTCTGAATTCTCTCCAAAAATGTAATGCATTTTGTTTAGGCCGTGACCACGTGTACAGAAATTTCGGTATGAACAGTCGCATTTTTTTCGGTACGAATAACTGAACCTGAAAAAGGGACTATTTGTACCGAATTTTCGGTACAAATAGCCAGATTTTTTCGCCGCACATTACAATATTTTTTAATTGTTTTCAATTCACTGTTTTTTTTTAAATTTTACTTTGAAGTATTATGAAGTTCATCGAATTTTTCTAATTTTACTTAAATTTCGCTGAACCACTCAACTTTTATTTAATTCATTGTTTTTTTAAATTCACTAACATTCTAATGAGGTTCTTCAAAGTCTTTTAAATTCTTCTAAATTCGCTCAACTTCGTCTGGAATTGTTATAAATTTTACCGGATTTTTTACCATTTTGTGAATGAAAAAGAACATTAGTCACAATATTATTGCAGATTGGTCACTTTTGGTCACATTTAGTATAAGTAGGTAACTTTTTCACATTTTTAAGGAAATTTAAACTGGTTAAAATAAATTTTCGTCTGCAGAACAAAGTTTCCTGGCCTATAGATATGTCTTATTTCATTTGGACAGCATAGTTCCAAATATACTAATTTTACTTTCAGTTTTTGGGTTTGGACGTCGAAAGACAGCGACACACATTTAGAGTTTCGAGTTATTTTTTAGGATTTTTTGTCTATCTTAGGTCGAGAAAAGATGTCCGTTAAGCTGGCAGGACCACATTGCAAAATTGGATTGAAAACCTATAGAGAATTTAGGGCTCATTTAGGGCTAATTTAATGCCCCATTGCCAAATTTAATGCTTTTCATTTGCACAAAAAGCCGGTGGTCATGCTAGCTTAACGTTAAGATACCAGAATCACACATAGTAAAAAACTAATTTTTCCAAATTTCTTTGCTCTATAACTTAGGGCTCACTTAATTCCTATTGTCAAATTTAATGTTCCGCAATTTTTCGAAAAAACCTGCGGTCATGCTAGCTTAACGTTAAGCTAACAGGACCACACAGAGAAAAGAACGACTTAGGCATAATTTATTTCCACAATAATTGAGGGCTCATTTAGGGCTCTAGCAATATGAGAATGAAAAATTTTTAAAAATGGTTATTAATTTTTGTTTAAAGAATTCTAGTAAAAATGAATTCAACCAATTTCTTTTTCTGTCCTATATTAAGGCTCACTTAGGGCTCCTTGAATACAATATTTGAATTTAACAAAAAATTATTTTATTTTCGTTTATTTTGTATAATTTCAGGCTCATTTAAGGCTCCTGAAATATCATCTACCGAAGGTCTTGAGATATATATTTGTTATATATGGTGTTTTGCCACCTTAACGTTATAAAAAATACGTGAAGAAAACCATAAAACACATTTTTACTCTTCGCATAATTTAGGGCTCCTTTATGACTAATTTGGGCCGGTATTTCCAAATGTTGAGTTCTAGTATTTTTTGTAAAAATAGATAAACAATTGTTTATAAACATTTTTTAAAATCTTTAATTATCATATTCCCAGAGCCCTAAATGAGCCCTAAACTATTCTATGAAGTGAATTTTCTGTAAAATCATTTTTATTACGTTTTACAGCAATTTTGAACTAATTTATTGTTAAGTTATTGCAAACACTATTTTTTACAAAAAATAAAAGAGCCCAAAATTTAGTACTACGGGCCCAAATTAGTCCTCAATGAACCCTAAACTATGCGAGGAGTAAAAATGGGTTTTATGGTTTTCTTCACGTATTTTTTATAACGTTAACATAGCACAACACCATATACAAGGTGATTTTTTTACTTGAAATTTTCAAATATGATTTAAGATTTCGAATTTGCCCCAACCCCCAGGGGGCGGTGTGGGGGAACCGATTTTAACATCAGTGTATGTACTCCTCAGAGTGATAAAATTTGGATTCATAACATTTTTTCGTAGAGTGCCTATTTTTCGAGATATTTGAAAGTTTAAAGTTAAAAAAATCACCCTTTATAACAAAAAAAATCTGCCCGTCTCGCGGGCACATGCTCATCGCGCGGTAGGCGCGCGACTCGCTTTGCTCGCAAGTTTGAGCGCGCCTACGGCGCGCAACGGTCGAATCTCGCGCTTTGCGCTCATAGTACATAGTACATAGTATATCCACAAAATGGAATTTTTTATTTTTCATTATTTTTTGTGCAATAAAAATTTGAATTTTTGATTTTTGAAGAAAATCCACAAATTTGTTATGATGATCTTACAGGGCTTTCAAAAAAAAATGTTTTTTTTTCTCTTGACTTTTTTTCTTAACGTGCGTTTTTTGGCTTGAAATTTTGATTTTCGGTTGATTTACAAAATTTTGAAAACTCTATATCTCTGAGAATGTTTATTTTATCGAAAAAAGTCATAAAGATCAATTGTTTGTCCTTTTTAATATTATAAATATCCGTATATAGAATTTTCAAATTCAGAAAAAAGTGGTCTCAAAAATTTTTTAAATGCGCTCACTTTTTGAATTTTTATCAAAAATAACTGGTTCACGAACTCGTCCTTTCTTTTAAGACCTAAAATAAGTGTGCCAAAGATGAATTTGATTTGCTCATTTTTTCGAGAGTTATTGTGTTTACGGACGGCCGGACTGACAGACAGACATATGCCATCGTGAAAACTTGATTGTCGGATTCAGGGGGTCTCGAAACGTGGAGATCCGTTGAAAAAGTGTGATGTCAAATTCCCGACAATTCTAATACCTACTCAATCATAAATGATGAGAATGTAAAAAGGACAAAAAAAATATCGCAAGACTTCCAGTGGATGATATTTCAGGAGCCTTAAATGAGCCTGAAATTATGCAAGAGAAACGAAAAGAAAATAATTTTTTGGGGTAAATTTGTTTAAACAATTTTTTGTCCAATCCAAATATCATATTCATGGAGCCCTAAGTGAGCCTTAACATAGGGTAGAAGAAGAAATTTGCTTAATTCACTTTTAATAGAATTGTTTAAACAAAAATTATTGAAACAATTTATTTAAATTTTTCATTATATTGCCAGAGCCCTAAATAAGCCCTAAATTATTGTGAAAAGAAATAATGCCTGAGTCGGTTTTTTCTCTGTGTGGTCCTGCTAGGTTAACGTTAAGCTAGCATGACCACAGGTTTTTTCGAAAAATTTCGGAGCATTAAATTTGACAATAGGGCATTAAGTGAGCCCTAAATGAGTTCTAAATTATAGAGCAAAGAAATTTCGAAAAATTATTTTTTTATTATGTGAGCTTCTACTATCTTAACGTTAAGCTAGCGGGACCACCGGTTTTTTTATTTCAATATCGGGTAAGTGCTACATGGCCAAAATAAGAATTTATGTTTGAAACTAGTAGATCAATAGTTAATATTAGAATTAAAAATGTTTGTTCTTTTTATTCTTGGGTTATTATTTGCTAGTTTCAGCATCATTGATTTCCATTACGGGAATCTCTTCACCACTAATTGTGATGAAACTGTATTCAGCTGATTTTGCAACATGAATACAATTTTCTCACCCCTCGTTTTGTGAATCACGTTTTCTTGACTGGAAAAACGAGGTGATTCATTGTGAATAGAAACCCTATTTGATCAAACCCAAGGCGAAACTTACATAAATTACAGTTGGCCTTGTTATATTTTTGAGTAATCGAATCATTTCCGAAATATTGCATCATCAGGAGCTGCACTTATCTGAAAGACAAATACGTTCTTGTCTACTTTAGATCAGCACGGTGAACAACAGTATGCTGTGATCTATAAAGATTTAAACGCGCACTTGAGGAGACGTCGTATGACTCGAATTTAACCTTATAGGCTGATTCGCTTGGATCTTGATTCACGCTTCTTTTTATCCAGCATCATTATTTAATTTAAAAATATTGCGTTTATAATTTAAAAAAGAGACAAGGATATCTCACATTTTAAATTTCCCTTGAAAATGTACTACGAGTTTTCGTCTCTTGACTTTCTTTAATTAAAATTATTTGACTGTGTCAATTTCGCTTTTTACCCCTGTTTTCAAAAAAATTCCCCTTTTCCTCATTTTTTCGTTCTAATGCGAAGTGAATTAGTAAAACCCAGTAACAAAATCATACTACCTTTGGTTGAAAGTTAATTTTTTGGAATTATTAATTCTTCTAATTAGTTGAAAATTTGATTGTTCTGTTGCTAGTTCAAGTATTTTGTTAAAAAGTCATATTTTTTGGTCAAAAATTTAACTACTTGGTTGACACTTTAACTACTTTATTAAAAATTATTTAATTTTTTGAAGATTTATCTATTTTGATGACATTTTTTTTAACCCTACACGGATCCTGCGGGGGACAAATGTGCCCCACGCGAATTTCAATTAATTCTCCTGAGCAAATGTGTCTGATTTTGTGGTGCAGAACCTATCCTAGAGTGCGGTGAAGTGGTTAATGTTGCCGATTGTTCGCTGTCTGTCAAGTAAAAAGCAAATGCTAAGCGCTTAGGGCACATTTGTCCCCCAGAGGATCCGTTACGTTCGAGTTTCGTCACGTTAAGTCAATCTCATATTTTCATGTAAATGAACGCATTTGACGTATATTTAGAGTATATCACTGGTATTTTGATATTTCGAATTGATTTTTTGTAATGTAAGTGAAAATTATATGTAAAAATTACTAAAAATGTGATATATATCAATGTAAAGTTGTTTTCTTTAATTTTATTCATACAGTGATCATACAATCCAATAATAAATCAATTAATAAATAATAAATGAATAATTGTTTTTTTATCAAAGTTGTCTAGAATATACGAACTAAAAAGTGCCGATGCTGTGACTACAGTGTCGCAGGAAAGAGAGAGAAGTTGCAACCGACCTGTGTGTGACGAACATAGGGCGGTCTTGTGCAACCTTTGCACCGAAGTAGATTAAGCTTATTTAATGCAAAATTTATTGTAATTAATTGTTTTTTAATTTAATTTAATTTCGAGAATTAGTTTAAAAATAAAAATAGTTCTTTTTAGAAAAGTCTTCTTTTTTTAATTCCGATGAATTTTTCCTATCTTTCAAACTTACTAACCGCTTTTTCATTGAAAAAAACTTTTTCTTAATTTTTTTATCTTTATTTAAATGAAACCACTTTATTGTGCATCAGAAAACAAAGAGATTGACCTATTATATATTCAAATTATTTATAATAATAAGCATTCTGCCCGCGCTCATGATATTCCTAATTTTTTTAATTTTTCTAACTTCGAATGTTCAAATAATATACTTTTTGAAAGGAACCTAATTACAAGCTACACTACCTTAAAGTACAATTTTTCCCCTTCAAAATGGCGTTTGAAGTTTTAAAATTAGTTGATTAGAAAAGAAATGACATGATTTTTTTCAAAAAATGTCAAAAACACGATTTTTCTCGATTTTTATTTTTTTAAACATTTTTTTAAACATTTTAAATTCATTGAAACAGGATCTTATATACACCAATCTCTCCGACATTAAAAAATGAAGAGAATGGTGTATACTAACATCTGATGCCGATGAAAGGAAAAGATTGTGCACAAGGAATCGAAATGGGGGACATTTGTCGCCCACAGGAGCCGGTGAGGGCAAAAAAATGTATAGGATCCGTTTAGGGTTAAAATTGCTTTTCTTAACTGAAAAATGGCTATTTATTTTCGTGCTGAAAATTTATCGTTTTTAGTTTCAAGATGCAAATATGTATATGTACTTGAATTTACAAACGTTCATTTGAACGAAATTAAAAAAATTTAAAAAAAAATTTTTTTTGCTTAAATCAATTAGAACGACAAAAAAATATTCTGTCGGAAAGAATTGTCGAATAAAATTTTTTTAAGGGTTTACCCACCCTTACACATCACCCATTATTTAGGCCTGCCTAATGCAAGTTTAATTGTCGATATTTGAAAATATAAAGACGTCAAAAATTATCTTCTTTTATCTCAGTAATTATATAGTCGGTGAGAATGTTCGGCAACACCCCTAAAAACTTAAAATGTTAAAAATGACACGTTTGATTGTCGATATTTGGAAATACAAAAACGTCAAAAATTCTCTTTTTTTACCTCACAAATGATAGAGTGAGTGAGATTGGGCAGGACCCCTAAAACTACGCTCAATATATCCCCACCTAAAATGTTAAAAATGGCAAGTTTGATTGTCGATATTTGAAAATACAAAAACGTCAAAAAAATCTCTTTTTTAATCTTACTAATTATAGAGTGAGTGAGAAAGTTCGGCAAGCCCCCTAAAAACCACCCTTAATATATCCGCACCTAAAATGTTAAAAATGATACGTTTGATTGTCGGTATTTGAAAACACAAAAACGTCAAAAATTCTCGTTTTTTACCTCACTAATTATAGAGTGAGTGTGAAAGTTCGGCAAGACCCCTACAAATCACCCTTAATATATCCGCACATAAAATGTTAAGAATGACAAGTTTGATTGTCGATATTTGAAAATATAAAAACGTCAAAAATCCTTTTTTTTTATCTCACTAATTATAGAGCGAGTGACAAAGTTCGGCAAGACCCTTAAAAACCACCCTTAGTATACCCACACCTAAAATTTTCAAAATGACAAGTTTGATTGTCGATATTTAAAAATATAAAAACGTCAAAAATTCTCTTTTTTTATCTCACTAATTATAGAGTGAGTGAAAAAGTTCGGCAAGACCCCTAAAACCACCCTTATTATATCCACACCTAAAATGTTAAAAATGACAATTTTCATTTTCGATATTTAAAAATATGAGAACATCAAAATTTATCTTTTTCTATCTCACTAATTATAGAGTGGGTGAGAAAGTTCTGCAAGACTCCTAAAAACCACCCTTAATATATCCACACCTAAAATGTTAAAAATGACAAGTTTGAGTGTCGATATTTGAAAATATAAAAATGTCCAAAATCCTCTTTTTTATCTCACTAATTATAGAGTGAGTGAGAAAGTTCGACAAGACCCCTAAAAACCACCCTTAAAATAACCACACCTAAAATGTTAAAAATGACCATTTTGATTGTCGATATTTGAAAATATAAAAACGTGAAAAATTATCCTTTTTTACGTAACTAATTATAGAGTGGGTGAGAAAGTTCGGCAAGACCCCTAAAAACCACCCTTAATATATCCGTGCCTAAAATTTTAAAAATAACAATTTTGATTGTCGATATTTGAAAATATAAAAACGTCAAAAATTCTCTTTTTTTATCTCATCAATTATAAAGTGGGTGAGAAAGTTCGACAAGACCTCTAAAAACCACCCTTAATATAACCACACCTAAAATGTTAAAAATGACCATTTTGATTGTCGATATTTGAAAATATAAAAACGTGAAAAATTACCTTTTTTTACCTAACTAATTATAGAGTGAGTGAGAAAGTTCAGCAAGACCCCTAAAAACCACCCTTAAAATAACCACACCTAAAATGTTAAAAATGAACATTTTGATTGTCGATATTTGAAAATATAAAAACGTCAAAAATTCTCTTTTTTGATCTCACTAATTATAGAGGGAGTGAGAACGTTCGGGAAGACCCCTAAAACCACCCTTAATATAACCACGCCTAAAATGTTAAAAATGACCATTTTAATTGTCGATATTTGAAAATATAAAAACGTGAAAAATTATCTTTTTTTACCTAACTAATTATAGAGTGAGTGAGAAAGTTCGGCAAGACCCCTAAAAACCACCCTTAAAATAACCACACCTAAAATGTTAAAAATGACCATTTTGATTGTCGATATTTGAAAATATAAAAACGTCAAAAATTATCTTTTTTTACCTAACTAATTATAGAGTGGGTGAGAAAGTTCGACAAGACCCCTAAAAACCACCCTTAATATATCCGTGCCTAAAATTTTAAAAATAACAATTTTGATTGTCGATATTTGAAAATATAAAAACGTCAAAAATTCTCTTTTTTTATTTCATCAATTATAAAGTGGGTGAGAAAGTTCGACAAGACCTCTAAAAACCACCCTTAATATTTCCTCATCTAAAATGTTAAAATCGACCAGTTTATTGTCGATATTTGAAAATACAAAATGGTCAAAAATTCTCTTTTTTTAGTTTTTGCCGAACTTTCTCACCCACTCTATAATTAGTTAGATAGAAAAAGAGAATTTTTGACGTTTTTATATTTTGAAATATCGACAATCAAACTTGTCATTTTTAACATTTTAGGTGTGGGTACATTAGGGGTGGTTTTCAGGGGTCTTGCCGAACTTTCTCACTCCCTTTACCAGGTGTATACATATGAAACCGGTATTGCCATTTAGCGGCCAGTAGGCACACTTGTAGGCACTGTCGGAACTTACCATTTGTGCTAATTGGCGTA
>NC_046665.1:55058411-55077697 GCF_010883055.1 Belonocnema kinseyi
GAGGGCGCATACTTTGAATAAAATATTTGTTATCATTCTCTTGAAATAAATGTGTTTTTTTCTTGAAAAAAATACCGGTTTCATATGTATACACCTGGTATAATTAGTGAGGTAAAAAAAGAGGATTTTTTTGACGTTTTTATATTTTCAAATGTCGACAATCAAAGTTGTGTTTGGCATGTTTGAATAATGGGTGATTTGTAAGGGTATTTAACCCATCAAAAACTAAAAATTTCGAAAACTTCTTCCGTTGGAATATCATTTTTTATCATCCTAAATGATTTAGGGAAAACAAAATTCGGGAAAAAAATCTTTAATTTCGTTCATATGAATTTCGTTCCTAACTTCAAGTACATAATATGTATTACATTTTTCTTTGAGAATACATATTTTTTTATTGAAAATTGAACTACTTGGTTCAAAGTTTTACTACATTTTCAAAAAAATTCATCTAATTGTTTGAATGTTAAACTATTTTGCTTGACAATTGTTTATTTTTCTTCTGAAAATGTATCGTTCAGCGGAAAATTGAACTAATTGCTTGAAAATTAATGTATTGTGTTGAAAATTCGTCTTCTCTTCGTAAAAATGTACTCTACTTTATTTGAATTTAAACTACTTATTGTAGGTTAAAAATTCGTTTTTTCCCTGTTGAAATTCAATTCTTTGAAATCAAAATTAAAATATTCAATTTTTTGGTGGAATATTCGTCTTTTCTGTTTGAAAATTCATCTCTTATGGTAGAATTTTTATTTTTGGTTAACAATGCAGATGTTTAGTTGAAAATATAATAGTGTTTGGTTAAGGACTTAATTTTTTTTAAAGTTCGGTTTTTTAGTTGAATTTGTTTTTGATTTTAAATTAAATACTTAGTTGATTGAAATGTAACTGTTTATTAAACATTCCTAGGCATATGAAAAATACAACTGTCTTAAAAATTCATCTTTGTAAGTTCAAACTATTTGGGTTTAAATGCAAACCTTTGATTGAAAATTTAACTATTTAGTTAAAAGTTTCACTATATTCTTGAAAATTATATTGTTTTGTTAAAAACTCAATTAGTTTTTAAACAGTCCTCTTTTTTGATCAAAATTGAACTGTATAGTTGTAAGATGGTTTTTTCGGACAGAAAATTCGTATTTTTTTTATATAAAAAATCGTCTTTTTTTGGTAGTAAAGTTCCTGGTTGAAAATTCATCTTTCTTAGTTGCAAATTCAACTAGCTTCTAAAAAATTCATTTTCTTTTTCCTTGTGGATTCAACTATTTTGTTCAAAAACTTTAATGTTTATGTTCGAAGAAATTTTTTTTTACTTCTATCATGTGATTGAAAATTCACCTTCTATGGTAGAAAAGCCGAATTCGTTTGTTAGAAAAGTTGAACTGTTTGGTCTGAAATTAAGATTTTTTGTTGTTGAAAATACAAATTCTTGGTTGAAAATTAACTTTTTTGGTTAAAAATTGTACTGTTTCTTTCAAAACGCAATATATTTCGACTTTAAATTTTAAGCGTTTCATATTAAATTCAATATTGTACCTATACGTTAATATTTTTAAAAAGAATTCACCTATTATTCCTATATTTTTGCGAACAAATCATTCGCATTTTTTTCTACAAGGTGGAAAAATGATCATTGAATCAAGAAAACATCAGTACGAATACAGACGAAACAATATTTTTATTGTCCAAGAAAATAGGTCTTGTCTCAAGAAGATGTACTTAAATAAAGAAAATAAAGTTTCTTCAATCTTTTACATTTTCTTGAGACAAGAAATATTTTTTCAAAATTAGTTCAGAAAAAATTTGTTTTGTCCTTATTCATAACGATATCTTCTTGATTCAATAATAATTCTTTTCCCGTGTATTTTCTAAATAAACTTCGATGTCAAAGAAAATGAATCAGCATTTTACAATACGCAGTAAAAAATTGTTATCCAAGATTCGCAACCTATCCTATTTATCCTGAAATCTTCCAGATATCGCAGAAATGATTTTAGCGCCATTAGGCGACTATAACCTTTTTATCCCCTTGTACAAGCAAGAGTGAATGCACTTTTTTCGATAACTTATTTTATATATCTCGAGACCATATCGGCACAGCATGTGTATACAATATGTGGAGTATTATGGTCGCTGTGGCAAACTGAAATTCATATATATTCCGAGATTTCTTGTGAAGGGCCTGTGGTTGGCATCTTCTCAATTTCCTCTGCAGTGGTCAGTATCGATTGCATTATATTCTAGACTAGATACTATATTGGGTGATTCCACGCAAAGCGCACAATTTGACTATCGAAATCGAAAATTTTCTTTTTAATGTTTATTTAAACTATAATTTTTGTCTGTAAATTGTTATCAACCTATTTATTCGCCTCAGGCTTCACAATCTTACCGTGTACAAAAATCTTCTAGTGCAGGCTGGGCCCACACCAGACAGTTTGGTTTCCAGTCTTGACACTGACCAAAGCGCGTGATCAGCTTCTAGGCATTGGCTTGTCAGCCACTAGTTAATGGCTGGTCAAATATTACACTTGTAGTGAAGATTGGTTTATTTTTAAATCATTGCAAATATATATTCCTTATTTTCTATCACTTTAGACAGCCTGCAACTTTTTCGAAACATCCAAAAAAAATTTGCTGGTCGAACTTAGAAATTTGTTGGTCTTACATAGCTGCTCAGCGCTGTCCTGGGCCAGAATAGACCTTCTAGATCAAATTTTGAGCTTTTACATTTCTTGGGTGGCTGGGCAGCGCCAGTCCTGGGCCATACCAGATTTTTCAGACTAGATGGTCTAGATTAATTCAAACCTGGGCAAGACTAGTGTCAACTTTTTCCGTTGAAATTAATTTTTTTTCAACTGTAAATTTAACTTCCATTTTTGGTACAAAATTTATCTTTTTTAGCAAAAAATTCATCTGCACAAGAACCTGCAATTAGAAGCCTCACAAACAGCAGCGTAGCGACAAAGGGGGCAATGCGCGGGTACTCACGCGCATCTGGTGTGTAATATTATGTATTCCAAAAGGAAGTGGTTCACACAGTCCTGGGTTTAAGTTTGGATTCCCTGGACTTAAGGTCAAGGCCAGTGTAGGTTATGCCTGAAACCGTTTCTTATTCCAGAAGCCAGTGTACTTCGGTAAAAATTCATGTTTTTTTTGTTGAAAATTTATCTTCTTGCATAAAATTTTAACGACATATTTTGTTTAAAGTTTTTGGTTGAAAATTCACATGAATCTAGTTGAGGGGGGGGGGGATGTACCACAATTTTATGTAATTCAGAGTAATGCAGGGCAATCCGTAATAATCCAGAGTAGGTCTGAAGAGTTGTGTAGAGTCAGGACTGTGTGAGTCGGATTTGTGTGAAGGTCTTCTTCGTCCTTGAACCTATTAGGATTTGCTTCTGCTTCGTAACGGGCGTTGAGTCGCGATGTTAACATGCAGGATGTTTCCTGGCGCAGGGTTGGTTAATTTGTGAGAAGCTTACACTTCATTTTTGTCTCACATCCAACCATTTTCACTGGTAACCCTCATATTTCTGAAGTGATCCCTTATTTTTTTAAAACTTTTTTAGAAATAACATTCGATTCATTTTTTAAATATTTATAAATAAATAAAAATATCAGAAATGCAAACAAGGTGGATATTCTAATTCAAAAATCGCAATGAATTTAACATTTTAATATTTAAATATTTGTTTGCTGAGATATCAAATATTACATTATTCATATTATTTGGTTGAAAATAGAAAATTCATCTGTTTGGTTAAACATTTAACTAATTTGCTGATAATTCATTTTTTATGGTTCAGTTCAGATGTGTTTTAGGCTTTGGTTAACAGCTGAACTGCTATTGATTAAAACTGCTATTGGTTAAAAATGCCACTCTTATTGAAAATGACTCTGTTTTGGTTCAGGATTCAACTGATACGTTGAATTCGAATGTTTTTTGTTGAGTTATCAATAATTACATCTTTTGTTAAGAATTTCATATTGCTTGGTTGAAAATTGAACAGCTTAGTCGAAAGTTAAATTAATTTGTTAAAAATACATTGTTTTATTGGAAATTGTGACATTTATTTGCAAATAAGTTGTTTTTTGGTTGATAATTAATTTCTTCAACTGAAAAATTAACTTATATTTTCATTTGAAAATGTACCTTTTTATTGGAAAATTCCTCTTTTTTGGCAGAAAAGTAATCTTTTATATAGAGATTACATTTTTTTTTGGTTGAAATTTAACTTTGACATTTTCGGTGTAGAAATTCAATTGTTTTCTACAAAATTCTTTCTTTTTATTTGTTTGTTTAATAATTCTATTTTTTTGTTGAAGATGTATTATTTTGTTTAAAAAATCATCTCACTGGTTAAAAATTCAACAATTTGGTTACAAAATTAACTGTTCCACTGTCGGTTAAAAATTTATCTTTTTTTTTTATCTAAAAATTCAATTATTTGGTCGAAAATTTATCTTTTGTAGTGAAAAATGTAACAATTTGGTTGAAAATACATCTTCGTAGGTTTAAAATGTAACTGTTTGGTAAAAACTCAACTATTTTGTTGAAAATTGGTCTCTTTTGCTTGAAAGTTGAACTGTTTGGTCGTAAATTTAACAGTTTGTTTGAGAATTGAGCTTTTCGCGTTATAATTCTACTGTTTTCTGAAATGTTCTACTTTTTAGCTTGAAACCTCAACTCTTTTGCATGAAAATTCATCTCTTTTTTTAAGAAAATGGACCCTTTGTTTACAATATGTTACCTGCATTAGTTTTATTTAAAAGATTTTATTATCCTTGTTATCGGGGGAAATCACCATATTTCCCCCGTTTTTAGAGCATTTTGGGCTGTGATATCTGCAAATATCCTCTTTTTATTTAAGTGTATTTAATAATTCTTGTTTTTTGTAACCCATTTTTATGAACCATTTTTCCTATGTAGTTTTTTCACAAAGTTAGTTAATCTGTGAATGTTATCCAGATTATTGCACAGAAAAAAACAAGATAAACTTTACATCGATTTCCGACGAAAGATTCTCTGCAACAAAAATTAACTTCACTGGATAAACTTTACACAAATATCATGCCCCGGAAGTTAGATCCCCAAACTTATTTTTTCCAAAAAATTAAAGTTGTGCTAAATTGTGATAGACTTGTGCTCATTTGTGCCTTTAATGGTAACAAAATTACGTGAGATCAACAGTTCTCATATGAAAACTCAAAAAACATACAAGATCCTAAAATAGCCAAATTTCGAAAAAAAATTTGTACTGAGTTGTGCTCGAAAAATGCAGTCTTTATTCCATATAACAAAATTACGTGAGATCAACAGTTCTCATATTAAAACTGAAAATGCGAACTCAAAAAACATCAAATGTCAAAAAATAGTCGAATCTCGAAAAAAATAAAACTTGTGCTGAGCTGTACTCGACAAACGCTGTCTTTATTCCCTCTAAAAAAATTGCGTGAGATCAACAGTTCTCCTATGAAAACTTAAAATGTACCTAAAACTCAAAAAACACAAAAGATCCTAAAATAGCAAAATTTCGATAAACTAAAACTTGTGCTGAGTTGTGCATTCGTTACGTTATTAAAAACAGCTTATACTGCAATTTTGAACAATATATTATGAAAATAATTGAGTCTTTTGTGTATAATTATTATTAAAATAAAAACGGTTCATATTACAAAACGGAAATTCTATTATGTGAATGTGTGTGTTATTTTTGGATCTTTATGTTCTTGAGTTTTAGGTAAATTTTGAGTTTTAATATTAGAACTGTTGATCTCACGTAATTTTGTTACAGGGAATAAAGACTGCATTTGTCGAGCACAACTTAGCACAAGTGTTAGTTTTTCGAAATTTTTAAAAATAATAAATTTTGTTGGGTTTTGGTTTTTGTATTTTTAACGGTCAGGTTTTTGAAATGTTTCTTTCTTGCACAAAATTGTGTATGCTTCGAGCCGCCTAACACAGCCTTTCTTTTTTCTCTAGTAAGAAGTTGCGGATCTAGCAAAAAAAACAACATTTTTCAAAAATTGTGCCCGTAATTTTTGATTTTTCAAAAAGCCATTTGCTGCACAAATGAGCGCAAGTCTAGCACAAGTTAGCACAACTTTAATTTTTTGGAAAAAATAAGTTTGCGGATCTAAATTCCGGGACATCAAATATCGGTTAAACTTTTTTTTTTGTTTTTCAATGGCAAATACATGTTTTTTGAAAGGCGCGAAGTTGGCTAAACAAAACTTTATCGCTCTAAAAAATTTCCTGCAAAAAATTTTATTCTTAGTTTTTTCTGTGTGGGGAAAGATAGAAACCTTTAAAGTTTGATGGTTTACAGTCCCATATTTTAACTTCTCGCCACGTAAGACTTGTTGTCTGAATGAATTCATGAAATGCATGTGAATATGATTCATTATGCACTCGATGAATATGAATTATTACATTCTCAGCTATATCATCACGTGGGACATTTATTAACACCATACGCACTGAACAATTATAGTTTAATGATCTCGGGTGTATTTGCTAAATGAGATGGATGTTACATTGTTTGTTCATTGTATCAACGAAATAACCAAATTTCCATTGAACAAACAGAGTTGAAGGAAGTTCATACACCCGCAGCACATGTTTGTGCATCGCCGTAATTTATTTTCTTACATTTCGCTCACATGAGAAAGTTGTTTAAAATTATTTTTTGTGTATCAGAATCATTGAAAATGATCATAAATTAGATTACATATTTCAAGAATTGAGAATAAAATATAAAATTTATTAGGAGACGTCTATACATTTTTCATGAAAACAGGGTAATATTGGAGGATTTCTCTTTTTTTAAAATAAAATTACTGTAAATACCATCTGGAATGCAATATGAAACACTTTACATTCCTAATATTTCAAGTCGAAATATGTATTGAAATTTCAACAAGCAAGGTTAATTTTCTAACTAAAAAGACGTGTTACTATCCAAATTCATAAATTTTCTACCAAATAGCTGAACTTTCAAATTATAAAAGATAAGTTTCTAACCGATGATGGAATAGTAAATTTTTTAGATAAAAAATTCATTTTGATGAGAAGAAAAAGGAATTTTCAAGAAAAAGTTCAGTTTTAAACCAAAGAGGTGAATCTTGAAAAAATATGATTTTTAATCAAACTAATTCAACTTTTAATTAAGTAGTTAACCTTTCAAAAAAAATAGGAATTTTTAACAAAAATATGATTTTTCAACAAAAAAATTATTTTTAACCCATTAGTTTAATTTTCTATCAAATTCTTAATTTCTCAACCATGAGTTTTTAATCTGGAAGATTAATTTTGTAAAAAAGGAATAGTTAAATTTTCAACCAAGGAGGTGAATCTTAAAAAAATATCAATTTTGAATAAACTAGTTTGACTTTTAACGGAGTAGTTGCATTTTTAACCAAATACAGTGAAACTCTTATATAGCGCCGATTTTGGAGCAGATGGTGGGTGGGAACTAACTCATTATAGCCCGCTCCGCTTTTGAAGAGATAGCTATAGAAGGGAGGGCTAATGAAGGGTTGCACGTAGTTCAATTTTTAACCAAAAAGAGGAATTGTTCAGAAAGAAGATTAATGTCCTACCAAAAAACACGAGTTTTCCACAAGACATTAATTTCCAACAAAACGGTTGAATTTTAAAAACAAAAAGACGAATTGTCTACAAAACGGTGGAATCATTAACCAAAAAATATGATTAAAAAAAATTTTATTTTTTACAATAAAGTTAAATTTTTATTTAAAACTTTAAATTTTTAGCTAAAAAGTTCATTTTTAAACGAATAATTTAATTTTTTTACTAATTTGTTGAATCCTCAACCAAGCTAAATTAATTAAGACCCAAACAGTGCCATTTTTGGACAAAAAGAATTAATTTTCAATCAAGAAGATTCATTTCCGACCAAAAAAGACGAGCCTTTAATAAAACACATAAAGTTTCTGCTAGAAAAGTTCAATTTTCAACCAAAAATGTTAATTTTCAACCAGAAGTGTAATAGTTACATCATTGATATAAAAAAATGAATTGTTCACAAAGTAATTCAACTTTCAACCAAGTAGCTTAAACAAAATAATACAATTGTGAACTAAATACTAGAATTATCAACCAAACTGGTATCGTAGTTTATGAACGGTCTCTTATGAGATGATCATACAATTTTTAAACACGTAGCATGTGCTTTTTCTTGGAATGTGCTGATTAAGATTGCATGTTATCCCCTTATCTTACAAAATCTTCCACAATTTTATTATATCAGTAGCAAAGTTTCGACTCTCGACTTTCTCAAATATGGAAAACTGCCAATAAGAGTTGATTAAATTCGTTCTAAAGGAAGATTATTAACTTGTTTATTTATGCTGCACGTTGAGTGCTGCGGTAACGTCTTATCAAATGCCTAAACGCCTTATCGAATTCGCTTGAAGACCTATTATTATGCACTTCTCGCGCAGTCATAATATTTTTTCAGTTGGCATTCAACGTTAACTTACCGTTTCAAATGTGTCAGGTGTAGTTTTACGATAACAGATAAAGATACATTTTTTAAGCATTATACGAGTATAAAAAATCATGCTAAGATTTGCAAAAGGCAATGATTTACTTTCAAAAATGAAAAACTAAATCCGATTCGTAAAAATGTTTACGTGACAAATATTTCTTTGATGAGCGACTGGCTATTTTTGCCGAAAATTCCTTATGACCAGTCATGATTGAATGATAAATATTAGAAAGTCACACTCTCGACAATATGGAAATGAAGAAAAGTTATAAAAATACTGATATTTGAAACATTGCAAAATATTATATATAATCTTCGATTTCATCCATTCACTTTGTCGACATTTTTTCACTTTAGATTAAAATGAGGAACTTTGAAAAGCTTGATCACAATTTGAAAATTTATTTCTAAATGTTTCTTAGCATTATTGATATAAAAGAAGATTTATATTTAAATAATTCTTTAATATCGGGAAATAATTCTGTTCTTAAAATTTGGTTACCATCCTATTATTTGCAAAGTTTTTCACACATTCAGAGAAATGAGAAAAAAAATCAAATAACTAATAATAAATATTTATGAAAAAATTGAATGTTCTTTTTCTATTATTAATAATAAATCATTATTGACAAAAGATTAGAATGTCTCAACACTCTTGGTACCGGTAAAAAAAATTATCGAAAACATTTCGAAAAAGAATGTGGAAGATTTTAAGACAAGTTTTTTTTTATTTTAGAGGACTTACAATTTTTTAAGAGAGCTGTATTATTTCAAAAGATATTTAGAAGTTGTAAAAGTATTGAAAATATCTCAAAATAGTTTGAATCTTAAAAAGATTTCAAGAAATTTTAAGCAAAATGTAAATTTCTCCAGAATTAAAAAAAAACTTTAAGAATTTTGAAAGGTTTCAAGAGACTAAACATTTTTTTCAGGATTCCCAGGGACTGAAGTAAATTTAAGAGATATTTAGAAGTTTTAAATATAATTTCAAAAGTTTTCTAAACTTGTTGAAGAAATGCGAAAGATTCTATGGCAATTTTTTTGATTTTTCAAAATTTTACGAATAATTCAAGTCGGTTTAAAATGTATATGAAAATTCATTTCTTTATGTAGAAATTCAATTATTTATGGTTAAAAATCTAACTGTTTGTCTGAAAATTACTTTTTTTGATCGAAGATTTAACTACTTGTTTAAAAATTCGTATTTTTTAGGAATTAAACTTTTTTTATTTAAAAAAAACTTTATTTAGTTTAAATGTCCACAATTAAATTTTTCGTCGTGATATTCTTGGGTTAAAAATGTAACTATTTTATTGAAAATTTATGTATTTTGTTCAAAAGTCATTTGTTTTATCGGAAAGTTAATGTTCTGGTTGTTTCAAAATTAGTGTAATTCGAAATTAGTTTAGGTTGAGGATTGAACTATTTTTGTTAAAAATTCGTCTTTTTTGGTACAAAATTAATCTTCTTGGTAGAAAGTTCATATTTTTGGTTGAAGATTTATATTTTTAGTTAAAAATGTAACTATTTTGTTGAAGATTCGTGTGCTTTGTTAAAGATTCTTCATTTTAGTGAAAAATTCGTTTCTTTGATTTAGAATGTATTTGGTCGAAATTTCGCCTGTTTTCGCAGAAATCATCCTTTTGTATACATTGGACTGTTTTAGATTGAATATTAAATTATCTTTTGATTAAAATTTCAACTTATTATATATTTTTTAAGAATTCATCTTTTTGGTTTAAAATTCTACTGGGTAGATAAAAGTTAAGGTAACTTATTAAACAAAAATAATAATAATTTAATATTCATATTTTTAGTTAAAAATCCATCTTTGTTGTTGAAAATGTAACTATTTGAATGAAAATTTGTCTTTTTAATAGAAAATTAATCTTCTTGGTAGAAAACGCATTCATTTGGTTGGAAATTTAAGGGCATGTGATACTTACAGTTTCCCCGGATTTTTTTTCCATAAAAATGAAAATTTTAAAAAACTGAATTCGGAGATGCTATAAAATATCATAACGGACGTCCCCGGACTCTTTTTTGAGGGATATAATAAAAAAAAAATTTATTGTGCTAAATACAAATTTTATGCATATTCATTATTTTGAGGTTACGTCGTTTTTCATCTCTGCCTTTCCGATAATCTGGAAATTATTTATGAAATAAACTTTTTTGATTGCCTGCAAACAAGGTTAGTTCCGGGAGATTAGTTACTATATTTATTTGTGAGTCCAAAGCTTCCGGCCAAAAATACTGTGTAGTTTGGAAGCAACGCTCGGGTGAATTGTAACACACATAACCTCGAAATATACACGCACGTTGTTAGCAATATCAAAAAATTTGTTGATGAAAAACAAAAAAAAAGTGTGTGGGTACGTCCGTTAGCATGTTCGCTATCATTTCCCAGATTTTTAAGGCAAAATATTTCTTATCCTAGGAAAAAGTCGGGGGAATCTAACATTGAAAAAATCGATACTATTTCCTAAGCGCTATGAAAATTAATCACATTTTGCTAAATTAAAACTTTTTTGAATTAACCCACAAAAAAAGTATGTGGGGACGTCTGTTAGCATGTTCGCTATCATTTCCCAAATTTGTAAGACAAAATATTGATTATTCTAGAAAAAAAAGCCGGGGGAACCTAAAACTGGTAAAATCGACAATTTTCTAAGTATCACATTCCCTTAAATAATTGTTTAAAAGTTAAACTAATTTTTTTCATTAACTTTTTAATTGAAGATTCACAATTTTAGTTGAAAATTAATTAATCTTCTTGGTACCAAATTCATCCAGTTCGTTTAAACTATAAAATTCAACTATTTAGTTTTAAATTAAATTCCTATTTCAAAATTCATATTTTTGGGTTAAACAATTAAACTATTTTGTAAAAAAAATCCATCCCATTTTGTTAAAATTTTGATCCTTTTTGGTTAATAATGCAATTGAATAAAAAATTAATAATTTTTGGTTGAAGATTGAATTATTTTTTTGACAGTTCGTCTTTTTTAAGAGTTCACGTTTTCAGTTGGTTAAAAATTCAACATTTTGTTCTAATTTTCTAAGGATAATTAAATTTATATAACCTTAAAAATAAATAAACAAACTTAAAATTAGTATTTATTAGAAATTTTGATTTTGATTAAAACGATTCGTCCCCAGAAATCAAAAAGCTACACTTGCTAGTATAAAGTTGGTTAGCAATTGTCAATTTAATTAGTCATAGTTCTCTATATGTATATAATTTTCTAACGCCCCCGGCCCCTTCCCAGGTCACTACTTCTCTGGATTCGCGCCTGTCCTTGTGACGTATTTGTTCGCGAAAAGGACACGTTTTACGACTTACTTTTTAGTACGAATTTCTATAGTCACATGTCTGAGATGGGAGCGAGCTAATTTCTACATTCCAAGATTCCGTGGTTCTTGGTATGAATGCAGTCGAGTTCCGCAGTTACAAAGAGCGGTTTCGTCGAGAAAATAATAACGAACGAAGGAAGGCGCTATTGGGCTGATAGTGGGCTGATATTTCCCGAATAGTGAGTGAGTCACGTGGCCGTGCGCGGTCGGGGATATGGATCCGTCGGTGCGCTGTTGCCACATTTCCTCTTCACTACCGTGGCTGTCTCTCGCCCGCCGTCTGTCTCCGCAGATCTGTCCCAGGAAAAATAACGTTGCCTGCCTGCAACCTTCCTTTCCTTCTGAGACCCTTGTGGTTTTTGTCTGTTTTTCTTTTATTTATTTGTTGCCTTTGCTTCTTTTGCTTAAATTGGTTCTAATCTTTTTGCTTGAATTCGTTTTTATTAGAGGCTGATCGTAATGTTTTGGTATCGTTTTGTAAATATCAATGTCAATCGTAGTTTTATCTGAACAGATCTTTAAATACTTTGGTCGTCGTGAGGGATCTGAACGAAATTCAGGTTGATGGTTTTACTGTGTCAAATTATCCTATCCAAAAAAATGAGTGTGATATGTCTCGAAAATGTCCCAATCATTCTTGTTGATAACCTAATTGGGTTTCCGATAATTCAGATTTTACATTCTTTACCCTATTACCCTTATTCCTTTTTTGAAAATATTTCCCTACCGATTTTGGTTGAAGTTTAATGTTTTTTTTCTCTCAAATTCGACCATTTCCTGAAAAATTTTGGTAGGTTGAAAGTTGAACTACATATTTTGTTACAAATTCAAATATTTAATTGAAAATGTCATTATTTCGTTATAAAGTCATCTTTCAGCAAGAATTGCAACCGTTTTGTTGATACTTCGCCCTTTTTTGGATATAAAATTCATCCTTGTTTATTGAAACTTTATCTCTTTTTGTAGAAAAGCCTTGATTAAAAGTTCATAATTCTTGGTTGGAAGTTGTTTTTGTTGAAAAATTCAACTGTCTTCGGAAAATTTTTTATTTCGGGTTTGAAAATTCTACTATTTTGTTAATAGTTTAGTTATTTTGTTGAAAACTAGTCTCATTTGTTTGAAATTTTAACTGTTACATTGAAAATTAACCGTTTTTTTTTAATACAAATGTTCGTGGTTGAAAATCAACTAGTTGAGTGATTGTTGAAATTTTTGTAATAAATTCATTTTTTTGGTTGAAGTTTCAACTATTTGGTTGAAAATTTAACTACTTTGTGAAAAATTCATTATTTTGTTTAAGATTCATCATTCTAGTTAAAAATTGATCTTGGTTAGAAATGCAACTATTTCGTTTGAAAATTCGTCTTTTTAAATGAAAAATTTATTTCTTTTCGTAGAAATTTAAACGTTTTTAAATAAAAATATAACTTTTTGTTTGGGGATTCAACTATTTTGTTGAAAATTAGTCGCTTTTAGTTAAATTCAACTTCTTTATTTAAAATTTATTTTTTGTTTTTCGAAATAGCTACTAATTTATTGGTTGAAAGTTAAACTTTGTTGAAAATTAAAATTTTTCGGGTAAAAATTAATTGCTTTTGATTTAAAATAAAAACATTTTTTGGTTGAAATATGACCTATTATGGTTTCTGTTGAGAATTCATCTTTTTTGGCAAAGAAAATTCGTCTTTCTTGGTAGATAAATAACTTTTTGGTTAGATATTTAACTTTTCTGGCCGAAAATTCAATTCTTTTATTGAAAGTTCGTCTATTTTAAATGAGATTTCAGTTACCTGGTCAAAATAATAATTTTTTAATTCAACCATTTGGAGTTTAAAAACCATTCGTGCTTTTTAAAAACCCCTGCGGGTTACGTTAAAAATGTCAAATTATTAAAAATATCTCATATGCTTATATATTAAAAAAGTTTAATATAGGATGATTTTGAAGAAGGCTTAGATTTTTGTTAAAATGTTAGGTAGTGTTCACTTTTTTTCACTTAAAATTAGCATTAAAAAAAAGCATAATCAAGATTGCTAATTTCCAACTATTTCAGCATAATTAAAAAAATTTTTAAATTAAATAAGTTTGGTTCAATGGCATTTCTCCCAAGGTGATAATGGGATACAATTTTTATTGGTATACCCTTTAATCAAATACCAGTAATTTATGAAATTAAATTCAATAACCGAGAGTTTAGAAATATTTCTGAATTTTTTAAAGTTTAATACATTTTTGTAAATTCATAAGGTTTTCTATGGCTGTCTTCGGCTAGGGATATAGGGATGGAACTTTTTTTTGCTGTTGTCCAACAGTAAATACAAGAAATTTGTGAAATAAAATCCGAGAACCGTGCATTTAAGGGAAAATTAGATTACACATTTTTAAAAATAAATTTTCGTTCATAAATGTTGCGAACTTCAGTTACATAAATATAATTCAAATAATTCCCAATAAAAAACTAAAGCTTGGGGGTTTTCCAACTTTTTATTTTAATTTCATTTTGATGTTTTTTTAATGGGCTTTTTACTTTCAAGTACTGTAGGTGTAGGAGAGGATGGTACATACTGGATAATGCTTATTTTTCGTAGTAAGAATAAGTTTTAGGCACTACACTGAAAAAATGTTTGTTTTAATGGACATTTTTAGTTTTGGAATTTATTTAACACAGCAAAACTATATATTTTTCCCTTTTATGCCAACTTAAATCAATAAAAGCTTAAAATAAACCATCAACATTGACACAATTTTCCACGAATTTTCGCCTTAAAATTTACAGCCTATTTAGGTCTCGATTTAGACTATCAAAATTCTAGACTAAAGTCAGAAGCTCTTCTATTTGAAAATTCATCATTGATCGCCCGTATAGAGGATAAGTTATGCTTGCAGCAAAACAAGAAGTGATAGTGAATACGGGCAGAGGCGTAGCAAAAACCCTATGATGGAAGTGTTGAAAACCCCTCACTTAAATTCACTCTAGTTCAACGAGTATTTATTTCGCATCTTTTTTGGTTGTTGAATTATTCATTTATCATACAAATAAACGACTAGAATAATCTGTATTTTAAACCAAATTCATTCTTTTTACAGATTTCACACTCTTTACACCATTTTCTCCCTCCACCCTTTTTAAAAAGAATTCTACCTCTTTTAAAGAAAATTCCCCTATTCTCATTTTTTAGCTTAAATGCAAACTGAATTAATGGAACCCATTACAAACATTCGACTATTTTTGGTTGGCTGAATGTTATTTCTTTTGGATAAAACTTAAACTGCTTAGTTGAAAATATATTTATTTCACAAATTAAACTATTTTTTTAAAAATTCATATTTGTTCTTCAAAAATTCAAGTACTTGGTGGAAAGTGTAACTTTTTGGTTAAAAACTCATTTTATTCTTTAAAAAATTTAATTATTTTGTTGAAAATTTCTTTTTTGTTTGTTTGTTAGAAATTACTTTTTACAATTTAAATATTCCATTTTTGGCTAAAAATGGATAATTTTTAGTTAAAACTTCAACTATTCTTTTCTTGTTTGAAAATGTATGTATTTTGCTGAAAATGTGTATTTTTTTGTAGAAAATAAATCTGCTTGATTGAAAATTCAAATGATTAATTTTAGTAGTAGAAAATTCATCTCTTTAGTGGAAAATTCGTTTTTTTTTTCTTTTGAAAATTAATTTTTGAAGTGCAAAGTGAACTATTTTGTTTTTTGTTGAAAACTGAGCGTTTTAATTGAAACTCAACTATTTGATTACAGTCTATTTATTTTTTCGGATTGAAAATTATACTGTTTTTTAGAAAATTCATCTTTTTAGCTTCAGAATCCAACATTTTTCTTGAAAATTGGCACTTTGTCTAAAAAATTCCAATATTTAGTTGATATATAAATATTTTTGTAATATTCTTGGCTTGGAAATTTAACTGTTTTTGGTTGAAGTTTATTTTTTTAAATAATTCTTTTAATTCGATTTCGTATAGATAGAAAATTCGTTCTTTAGGATGGAAAATTAATTTTTTTAGTGTAGAAAAGTTTTTTTGGTTGAATTTTCTACAAAAAAAGTTCATTTTCAACTAAAATAGATTAATTTTTAACCAGAAACTGCAATTTTCAACCAAAAAGGTGAAACTTCTACAGAAACAGATGAATTTTCAAAATAAAAAGATGATTTGTCAATAAAATAGTAAAAATTAAAAAAAAAATGGTTAGCTAAGAACTACAAAAAACCGGATCAAATTGTTGCATTTGCAACAAAATAACTCAATTTTAAACCAAATAATAACATTTTTAACCAAAAACTATGAATTCTCAACTACAAATGTAATTTTTATTTCGCGTTTAATTAAAAAATGTAAAAGCAAGGTCAATAGGGAAATACCTGAGAAGCCTGCTATAGTTAAATAGGAACTTTGATAATTTATACATTGACTAAAGAATAACATTTTAAATAAGCATTGTTCATTTTTAATACTTTTAAAATATTTGATTAGAATATTTGAAATTTTGCTTGAAAGTATAATTTCAAAACTTTAAAAATTCGGTGCCACTATTTTTTCAAATTTTTGACACGATTTATACTGTGTTTGATCTATGAAGTGAGTGCGAAGGATATGTTAAAGTGACTTTCTTATTTGGGAGTATGTAACGAGGGAGTAAAGACTTGGAAATTGAAATCAATACCTGTGTTGTTCGGTTAGTGTCTACCTTCGCTTTGTCGCCTTCGTCGTATTATTTTAGGTAACTGTATATTTTCTCTCCTCCTGTGTTCCCTTCTAAAGTTTTTTGGCTTCGCAATCCAGAACATCGAGCACCACATGTCAGTGTGTTTATTCCCGGAATTAATTATTTCTCTCTCCAGTCCAAAAAATGTAGATGCCTCAACTTTTTGTATGTTTTATAGTGATTACGGCTGCTTCCATAATCGGAAAGCCCTTTGTATTTTCACAAGAAGAACATCATTTTTCAACGTGGAGGCAAATCTTTTGCTCTTTGACACTACATACACCATAATCAGAAGTCAAAAGTATGCAATTTACTTCAATAATTATTTCCGTATGTGGCTTAGGATCAGAGATGAAACTTCACTACTCTTTTTTTATTAACTTAGTAACAAATGATTATTTATGCTTAAAATTTACGATTGTGCAGAAAACGGATGAAAGAAATTCGAATATTCATTACAGATTCTTTGCAATGCATTTTCCGAGAGTAACAGCCATTAAAAAAAAATCCTAAACTCTGTATAAGTGTCGGAAAACCTTAACCTGCAACATGTGCTTTGTCCCACATTTTTAGATTATTTTCTTTTAAGACTTTTACTATAATCCATGCTAAATTTTGTGAACAGATAGTAAGCTTTTTGGGCTTCCGCGTCCAGAACAACGACCACCACATGTTAGTGTTTTTATTCCCGTAATTACTTATTTCTCTTTCCTGGTATATTAAACGAGAGCCACCTCAAATCCGATCGGGAAAATGGCTCTGCAAGAGGGAGAGGAACATCATCAACGAAGCGTGTATAAAATTCTTTTGACATATCAAATTACGAAAATAATGAGCGCATGATAAGAGTGACGCTGTAACACGATATACGCCGAGGGCCAGGAATCACTCTCAGATCCCCGTGACTCACGTGAATATGTCAAATCAGTCGCCTTCAGGCCTTTTGTATTCGCAACTTAAGAATCTAAAACGAAAAACAAAGGCGTCATAAACTCTTGATGGAATCTCGCTCGTTGCAATGCGAAACGTTTTCCTCTCGCGGAAAGGAAATGGTCACAGTGTATTGGAACTGATAATAATTCATGTAAATCATCCACGAGATGATTTTTTTAGTCAAAGTGGTGCAGAAAAAAGTATTCAGAGCAGTAAAACACGTGGTCGAACGAAGTCGAGAAAAACCTCGAACACGTGCAAACGTAAATTTACTTTTTTTAGCTTCGATCTTTATTCTTTTTTATATAAATGCAGGGCTTGGATTCACAGCAAATATTGTCACCTTTTCACACTTTTTTTTTAGATAGGGTGACCAGATGTACTGATTTATTAGAACTTGTGCTGATTTTTTATTCAGTATTCTGAATTTTCACACCCGAAAGCGAAAATTCGCGATTTTTATTGCGCGGGCCTTTTTGTTCACAATTTCAGAGATTATAGTCTCATTGTGACTGTTCAATTCACTTTCAACGAAAACTTGACATGTGTGGAATTTTACTAAAATTAAAAAGAAAGGAAAACGTCGATTGGCCTGAAAAATGGGAAGTATTTGGTTAAAAATTCATATTTCTGGTAGAAAATTAATCTGAACGGTTGAAAATTTATCTTTTATTTTTTGCATTAATTTTTTTGGCTCGGATAACGCAACTTTTTGGACTTTTTTGTGTGGATTTTAGAAGAAAAATGCGACTGATCAACTTTTTACATTTTTGTAAAAAGTTCGCTGCACTCAGTTTCAATTTTAATCACAATGAATTTCTAAATTAGTAAAATTTATACCATTTTCAATAAGAACATGAAAAATTAAATTATTTCTCATTAAAGCTTTGTACTTCAAAATGTTGTAATTAATAACATTTGCAATTGAACAATTTCTAATTTCGTGAATCCGTATTCAACGTTTTATTTTTTCAAATTGCAAGTCTTAACAGTTATACACATTCTTAAGTCGAAAAATTTACCCCCATTTATTTATAAGAATTTATATTATATATTATTATAAATCATATATATATATATATATAAAATTATTACAAATATATAAAGATAATTGATTTAAAATCGATTCATTTCAAATTCAATCGGGTCAAATTTCAAAGCGATCGGTTGTCCCGACTTGGCCCCGATTCGGACGTGTTTCTTCCGCGATCTTGGCCCCGACCAGGATTCCCGATCGGGACCAGATCGAAATTTCTGCACGGGTAGCGGTGATCGTTCGGGTAAGTTCGGAACAGCCACTAAATACACAGTGTCTCATACGTATGTTTTGATGTTGTATTTTGAGGCTGCGCTCGAGCTCTTCGACAAAGGCCTCGTCCGCAAGTGATTTTGTGTTCTTTTTGCCTTGTATTTTTGACTTTCCGCGGCTAGTAAAACATTGCAAGTCCATTTTCTAAAAGAAATTGTTCGAAAAATAAATTTTTTATTGCAAAATATGAAAAAGCACATTATATTTACCCAAATAACGTATCTTAATTATCCACAATTGTATTCAAAATTGAAGTTTTTCTCGATTTTCTCAGTTCGTAGATTCGGACTTCTAGTAATTATTTAGTATAAAATAGTTCGATTATGAGAATTGATAGATAACAAGCTCACACCCGTGGGGAAATCGCCATATATTTTCCCGATTACCTATCGGGTCCCGGTCGGTATAACCTGTTCAGGGCTCGATAGGGCTAACTCCAACGGCCCTGATCCG
>NC_046665.1:55077797-55079311 GCF_010883055.1 Belonocnema kinseyi
CCCCCCCCCCTATAAACGCATCACGTATTTTTTGAATAACCCCTAACGTTAAGAACAGAATATTGTTGCCTTGATAATGTAAAGTTTACCTTTTAGTAATAAATTATTAGAATTAAAATTCCTTATTTGGAAATTGCGATTTATAAAATTAAAGAAATTTCAAGAGAATAAACAGAAAAAGGTCATTTAAAGCCATATTCAAGCACTATGCAACCGATCAGGTAGTCAACAACAATGAGTACGAGATTTTTAGACAGGAAAATTAAATATTTGCCACTGAATATTTGAAATGCATAATTTCCGCTTACAGTGGGTTTTACCACATAAAGAAACTAGTGATAAACATGATAACATAAACGATTTTTGACTGCATGAGATTTACAGCTGTTACACCATTAATGACCAATTGCCGTTATCCGACTTATGATAACAACAGAAACCCAACGGTATTTTCATGTTAGAATGAACATTGATGTCCGTGTAGAAATTTTGCCTTGGCCCTGATCGGGCCCAGATCTGGCCAAATCGGACCCTGATCGGGATACCAGGTCTGGGCCTGATGGCTGATGAAACACACGGCCCGCCCGGAGCCAGATAGGGCCGCCTGATCGGTGCCAGATCTGGCCCCGATAAGTTATTCATTAATGATTCATTTTTTAATTAAAGCTCTTTTTTATTGCTTTTTATATCAAAGTAAATACAGCTTCAATAAATAACTTCTGTAGTCAAAATAAGAAATTAAACTTATAAAAAATTTTAATTGTTAATTTGGCGCCTTTCTTTTCTATATCCGCCCCAATCTTTAGCATTAGCAATAACCGTGCTAATATAAGACAACACTTCTTCTTCTGTTACATTAAAATTGGAGCAAGCAACGTCTAAAAATAAGTCAAATAAATATTAGTTCAAACAAAAAATTAATATAATTTTTAGTTTAATAACGATCATGTACATACATTTAATGAATAACAATAAAACATTTATACCCAGCAATCATGTGCAGAGATAGAATTCTTTAAAAACCTCTTTTGCTCATCGATAAATCGAGAATACCCTTCTGTAAATGAAAATAATATTTCAAATAAGTATGATTTCTTATAAAAATATGTGAAAAATAAAAAAATTGCGTATACAATGAGATTCTCACAAAACGGTGACAAAATTCTTCATTCTTTTGAAGTTTTTGATTAAGATTTTGAAAATCTTGAAGACTGTTTAACGGATATGTGACACCGTACTAAATTTTGAGGTTAGAATTTGAATCGAACATTCCCAAACATCCTTGCTCATACTAGAAATCTATAATTTCCAATATTATTGATTTCTTGCATTGAAATTCAATATAATAAATGAATATTCAATCTGTAATAATCTTCCAAATTAAATTAAATTTTAAGGTTAAGTTTTAGTGTACTATAGATAGTGAATATGATTTACTTACTTTCATTTGCAGCTCGTACGTATTGTATATTGGATAAAGCTCGGTGCTTCCGGACACGTGCTGTACTTACAGC
>NC_046665.1:55079411-55081041 GCF_010883055.1 Belonocnema kinseyi
AGCTCTTCTTAATATTTTGACACCAAAATCATGTCGATACACCTTACCGACTGCGAGTAAAGCCACCCACGCTTTAACTTGACAGACTGTATATATATATAACTTGTTTTAATATGATCAACGGGTTATGAATATAATGCTTTTGTCATTTTTTAAACATTTGGTCAAAAGCGGACATTCACAAAATACGTGAGGGGCCATCCATATACCACGTGGACAATTTTTCACCACTTTTTACCCCCCCCCTCGTGGACAGCCGTGGAATTTGGTCACCCCCCCCCCTGTACTTTGTCCACGTGGACATATTTTATGAAAATATAAACCTTATTAGTCTTCAAAATATCCGGGAGCTCGCTACAATTCCATGGACGTCATTTTACACCTCACTAAAATTTCATATTCTTTTGTTTTCATAGTCAACAGTTCGAAATTCGTTGACTGGCTAACAAGTGTTGGTGCATTTTGCAACAATTTATCTCTAAATCGTCGAAAGTTCGAGTGAAAACCCGTCACTTTAGTTCTCTTCAAACCAACGGGGAATGATTCTTTGGATACTAAAAACTAACGAGAAGTTTGAATGGCTGCTTCTGAGTGGTGCCAAAGTTGACTGGCAGTCTGTCGAAAATGTCAAAAATTCGAGTGAAAAAACGTCATTTTAGTACTTTTGAAACCCATTGGGGATAATTTTTTAGGTGAAAAGAACTACCAAGCAGTTCGAGTGGCAGCTCCTAAATGGTGCCAAAGTTGACTGACAGGCTGTTACAAATGTCAAAAGTTCGAGTGAACAAAAGTCATTTTAGTACTCTTCAAACCCACGGGGAAAGATTATTTCGATGCTAAAAACTAACGAGAAGTTTGAATAGCTGCTTCTGAGTGGTACCAAAGTTAAGTGACAGTCTGTCAAACATGCCAAAAATTCAAGTGAAGAAACGTCATTTTAGTACTCTTGAAACCCATTGTTGCGAGCTGTGAATTTAATTAAAAAGTGAGATTTTTGTAGTATTCCTGATTCCTAATTTTTCACCCTCCTAATTTTAACGCTTCTGAATTTTCACCCATTCCGCTTCTTTGGTTTCCGAAGAAATACCTTTCAGAGTTTTGGATTTCCGACTTATTGCTCTTTCCTACTTTTTGCTATTCCTAAGTTTTACCTTTATATATTATGACCCATTCTGGAATTTTACCTTTCTTAATTTTTACCGTTCCGAAAAATGAACGGCCCCCGGTTTCAAGAGTACTAAAATTACGTTTTTTCACTCCAATTTTTACCCATTTAACGATAAATTGTTTCAAAATGCACTAACAGCTGTTAGTCAGTCAACCAATTTCGAACTGTTGACTATGAAAACAAAAGAATCTGAAATTTTAGTGTGTACTGAAATGATGTCCATAGAATTGTCGCGAGCTCCCGGGCTACAAGAAGTCCAAATGGAGCGATGAATTAACTGAAAAAAATTATAATAAAAATAAAAATGAAAACAAAAATTATATCGTGCGCGAGCACAATATAAAAGTTCGAGTATACCTAGAGTATAACTTGTCTCATTTCATTATATTTTCCACAGATTTAGAGAAATGTGTGTCCACGTGGATTCTAACCCGACCCCCCCGCTCCCCCTCGTGGTCAAGC
>NC_046665.1:55081141-55082590 GCF_010883055.1 Belonocnema kinseyi
AATCGTGTGACAACTAACAAGGTCACCTTTCAGAGAGGTGTCTTTCTGGGCGACACCATGAGCCCACTCCTCTTTTGCCTTACATTATTGCCACTATCTCTAACACTTCGCCATTCCTAGGGGTACTTGTGCGGCAAACTTGCAGATCGAAAGTATAAGGTCACTCATGTATTTTACATGGACGATCTTAAGATCTATGCTAAAAACAAAGAGCAACTACATCTACCTCTAGGGATTGTCGAACGATATACTAAGGAAATTGGAATGGTATTTGGGTTAGACAAATGCTCCAAGGTTTATTTGAAGCGAGGAAAACTTAATGACATCCCTGAAGATCCTGAGCTCGTTGATAGAAGCGCTATACGACACCTTTGCGCTGGAGAGACTTATACATACCTGGGCGTGCCACAGAGCCGCATTCAGGATGTGACATCTATAAAGGATACTCTCCGAAGCAGATACAAACGTCTTATCCGACAGATTTGGTCTTTCGAACTGTCGGCAAAGAACAAATTATCTGCAACGAATATGCTTGCCGTCCCGGTAGTACTCTATTCATTTGGAGTAGTTCCATGGACGAAGAACGAGCTCAGATCCCTTGATATCGGGACAAGAAGGGTTATGCACATGAACAAAAGCATACATCTTAAGTCTTCCGTTTCGCGACTGTATATCTCACGCCGTCAAGGTGGTCGCGGAATATTGAGTCTTGAATGTCTTCACAACAGGATTATTCTGGGTACAGTACATAGAGTTGCAAATGGAAGAGACCCTCTTCTTAAAATGGTCAAGAATCACGAAGAAGTGGGCAAAGGAGCGTTTCTCTACAAAGCAGCGGAGGAGGCTGCTAAAACACTCGGACTTGACTTCAGTATTAGGGGTGAGCAAAATGCATCAAATCTTATCTATCTCGAATACTCACTCCTGAAAGCCCGGATTAAGAAAGCACAAGAAAAAAACTTTATAAGAGGATGCACGGTATCTTCCACATAAATGTGAAGGATCAGTCAATTTCTTATGAGCTAACGTTTGCTTTCCTTAAATCGCCCGGATTGAAGTCTGGTACGGAGGGTTTAATTTTTGCATGCCAAGACGGTGTCATTTCCACCTTAACATACCGTCGCCACATTTTGAGCCAAGACATTCCCTATGATAGTTGCTGGGCGTGCCATGCACACCCCGAGCATTTAGCTCACATACGATCTAGTTGTCCAACTCACGCGGGAACGACCTACATTCAAAGGCACAATGCGGCACTAAGAGTGCTTTATTACCATCTATGTCACTCTTACGGCATTAACCTTAATATCGCTCCTCTAAATGTTCCTAGGGAAATCGAGTCAATTATCGAGAATGGGAAGTGTCGCATATACTGGAACTTTATATTCTCGACAATTGTTTCTGTTGCTCACTCGAGGCCTGACATGGTTCTTCTTGACTTCGAGAAGC
>NC_046665.1:55082690-55095397 GCF_010883055.1 Belonocnema kinseyi
TGTTAAACTGATCGTCCTTATCATCGGCGCTCTTGGAGGTGCCAAGCTTTCACTTGCTAATAGCCTAAAAAGCATCCCTGCGTGTCAACAATATGCTAAAACGCTTGCCGGAAAAATGCAGAAAGCGGTAGTCCTTGAGTCGCTCCGTGTTCTTAGGGTGCACGAGGCTTTTGCTGGATCGTCGTAGTGATTCCTTTACAGACTGTAACCACCTATCTCACGGTCGTGAGACGTGGTTATAGCTGAAATTTTACCGCGATTTCGCTGGGAGCGGGTGCAATTTTCCAGGTTGTGTGTGTGTGTGTGTGTGTGTGTGTGTGTGTGTGGATATATATTAATGAAGGTTACCAAGTGTCTGCGCCGCCAATTTATTAATTCGAAAATTCCAAATAAGTGATTATATTTGATGATAAAAATGATTTCTGAATGATTCTAAACATTATTGATAAGAGAGAAAATTTCAATAATTTTTTAACCTTGGGAGATAATTATGTTCTTAATATTATTCTACCAGACTATTATTTGTAAACTAACATCTTTCCCATTCGAAGAGATAACAACAATAAAAATATTTTATTTTAAAATAAAATGTAGGTTTTTGAACATTTTAATTTTAAGAGAATATTTGAAAAAATTTTAAAACATTCCAAAAGATTTCCAAAATTATTGTCAAAATGAGTATAGAATATTTAAAACTATTTTAGGAATAATTCGAGACAGTTAAAAAGATATTTAGGGATTTTTCGAATTTTTAAGAAATTAAAAAATATATTAAAACTTTAAAAGATTTCCGAACATTAGTCAAATATTCTTAACAATTTTCAAGCGTGAAAAAGTCTTAAATTACTATCAAGTCACTCAAATTTACCCTATAAAATAATGTGAAATCCTGTAAAAAAATGTCTTAGAAATTTTCTAGATACTTTTTGGACACACACAATTTTCAAACAAATTTTTTTAATTTCTCGAGAAACCTAGGAAAATTATATTTAATATCGTTAAAGTTAAATTTTTGTTTATTCTGGACTGAAAAAGCTTTTTTATCTAAAAACTTAACCATTTTTTTGAAAATTTGTATTTTTGTTTTGAAATTTCATTTTTTTTTTAAATTCAAATTGCAAATGTTTGGTTTAAAAAGGATATTTTTTACTGAGGATTGAAATATTTAGTCGAAAAATCGTCTTTTTTGATGGATTCCAGTGTTTAAAAAAAAAATTTGTTAATTTAATTATCGACTATTATATTTTGTCTTGAGTATTCATCTTTTTGGTTAAAAATGTAACTATTTTGTTCAAAATTGATCTTTTTGTGTTAGCAAATTATTCTTCTTGGTTGAAAATTCATCTTTGTGGTTGAGAATTTAACTATTTTGTTGAATTTGTTTATGAATTTAACTGTTTTTTATTTAAAATTAAAATATTTTCGGATTTAAATATCAAATATTATTTTGTTGTTGAAATTTGTTTGTTTGAAATAAAAACTACTTATTTAAAAGAGTTGAGGATTCAACTGTTTTATTGAAAATTTATCTTTTTGGTATTGAAATAGGCACTATTACATTTTTTGTTGAGAATTCATCTTTTTTATTTGGAAATTCAACTATTTGGTGGAAGATTACCTTTTTATTGACATTTTTATTTGATATTCTGAAATTTTCAACAATCTCTTCGAATTTTCTCAATATTCTTACGAAAATTATATTTATGTAACCTTATAAACAAATCAGCCTGAAAAGAAATAGTTATTCAAAATTATTCTGTCCCTCAAATCGATAAACTGCATGCGCACTACAGCGCGCGATTGATAATACTAGTATGTAAAAATAAAAAAAGACCTACTAAAGTGCCTACAATATGGAACATTGTTTCCAAATTTCAACACCCTCACAATTTATAACTCTGGAAGTCCAGGTCTTTTGAAATTTAAATCACTTTAAGTTCCAAGGTTATAGGAGATTTAAAATTCGATTTCTATCAAATTTAAATTAATCCGAATGTATTTTAAATTACCTGGAGTAAATGCTCTAATTTTAAAATACATAATCAAAATACTTTAAAAGAAAATAATTGCATATCATGATGTTCGTCTTATGCTGATTTTTGTACCTATTTTTCGAGTAAAAATCATTATTCTGGCTACAATAGACGCATATAAAGTCGTGATCAGATTTTTCTTCTCTTCTTTTCCTGATAAATAAAACATTGACCAAGATTCCATATTATAGCAGCACATAGCACACTTCGTCACAATGTTAAGGGTCACGTTGATTACCTTGGATATTTGTGAGTGCGAAAGAGAGAAAAAAAATAGCATGAGACGCGAGCTCATGGACAGTGGCGCCAGGAGTGGGAGAAGGGTCATCCGATAGACGACACAGATTTTACTAATTAACATATTTTTCGAGTTAATTACGTGCATCGACCCATGATCGAAACTCACTTTTTCTCGCTCGAAATCATTGCTAAAAACTTGTTTTAGAAGCGACGAGGCCTTAGTTTAGTTTCAGTTTTTCTTTTTTTGTGTTGTTTCTGTTTATTAATATAACTTCGGTTGTTTTACTGAAAAACGTGAAATTATTCCTCGCTTCGTGTTGTTTGTATCTTGGTACGGAGTTTGTGCTGAATTTTGTTTACAATTTCTTATTATAAAAGTTTTTTATAATGCTAAAATCGGGCTTCATACGTTTTTTCCTATTCTTCTTTTTTACAAGGACATCATTTTCCCCCGTTTAAAAAAAATAAAACTGTTTTGATGAAAATTCGTCTTTTTGGATAAAAAATTCTAACTTTTTTGATAAAAAATTCATCTTTTATGGTTAAAAGTTAATTCTTTTTAATAGAAAAGTCTACTATTATGTTTCTAGTTAAGAATTCATCTCGCTTAGTTAAAAATTCTACTATTTTTTTGAAAATTCAACTGCTTTGGGAAAAAGTCATCTTTCTTGGTGAAATATTCATTTTTTTTTTAAATTCGATCTATGGATTAAAAATTCATTTTTTGGTAGAAATCTCAGCTTTCTTGTCTAAAAATGAACTTTTTTTGTTGGAAATTTAACTGTCTTCTAAAAAATTCATCATTTCTACCATTTAGTTGAAAATTCATATTTGTATAGAAAGTCATCTTTGCTGGCTGAAAGTTCATTTTTAAAATTAAAAAGTCTACTATTATATTTCTGTTTCAGAAAGAATTTCTTTCGGTCACAAATTCTACTTCTTGGTTGACACTTTTTTTTAATTATTAAAAATTAAACTAATTTCTTAAAACTTCATCTTTTTTGGTGTTACATTCAACTCTATGGAATAGAAAAGTTGTCTTTCTTGATTGAAAATTGAATTGTCTTATAAAAATTCATCTTTTTGACTTGAAAATGTAATAATTTGGTAGAAAATACAACTATTTCGGTTGAAAATAACTTTTTTTTGATGAAAATTCGACCATTTAGTTGAAAATTCATATTAGCAGTTTGAAAATTTTGCGTTGAATGTTAATTATTTTCAATTAAGAAAATCTAATATTATATTTTTGGTTAGGAATTAAACGGTTTTGGTTGAAACTTTAATGATTTTCTTGAAAAAGCAACTGTTTTGTTAAAAAAGTCAACTTTCTTGGTTGAAAATTCAATTACTTGTTTGAAACTTGAATGCAAATAATTGTACTCAAATTCTTGTATCCTTATAAAAAAGTTATATTGGAAGTGAAATCGTTTTAAAAAATTCGAAAGTAAATTACCACTTGAATCTAAATTGTAATTAGTTTATTGTCTTTATGTTAAATTTGAGGTGCTGAATTCGAAATCACTGTGTAAAAGTGCAAGGGTTCAATGCAGTCGAGACTATATTATGGAATATTTTTTAGTGTATAAAATTAATGTAATGTTTGTTTAAATTTTAAATTTTTTGAATTGAAAATCATTAAATTTAAACGGGGTTTAACTATAGTTTTTACCTACATACATATTCTTCAATTCAAAGCCGTTTTCTTTGATTTAAAGAAATTATTTCGGTCACTGCATAGTATCGATGAAATAGTTCTTTGAGTTAGATGGGAAAATTTAAACATTTAACTTAAAAAAACTGGGAATCTTATAAATTCGTTAATAAGCCTCTTTTTTCGGTGCTTCTTCTGTTGTAACTGTTTGCTTTCAGTTTTACTGATAGCTTTGTAAAATATGAACAGTGCTAAAATCTTTACAAAAAAACTGGGGTTTTTATTAGAACCAATTTTTTGTGCCTGAGGAACTGAGACAAAAGGAAACTCTTCTTGCTCAAAAGGAACCCAACACGATGAATTTGTTCCAAAGGAATCCAATTTTCATAGAGACTTTTTCCAAAGAACCTGTTTTTTGCTTTACCCATTTCAACATTTTGTCTTGTTAATAACACTACTTCTACGTTAAAGCACGCATGTACTAGAACTGGAATGGGCATCATTTAACGAAAAGAATTGAAGTACAAAATATTATGGTTATTAGAATATATACAATGACTTGATAAATGTCATTAGCAGTTATGTAACAAACTTATAAACATAAAGGTGTGTTCATGTGCAAAAAACTTTTCGTCTTAAGGCATCGGTTTTTAATGCGCCTTCATGTTGTTCTCCAAAGGAACCCTCTTGGGTCTCCACTGGTTTCTACTGGAGTTCAGTTCTAAAAGAAACCAACTTTTATTTAATCCGCAAATTTAGTAAAACTCCAGTTTTTTCTGTTTGCTCATTTATATTGGTTTACTCATTCATAACTTATAATTAGAGGTGTGCCCTCATTCGAATTTTTAATTCAAATTTGGGCATGCCGGAAATATTGCATTTTTTGAAATCGAAAAACATTTAACTGTACATTTAAAAAATTTTAGTAGCCTAAGGAAATCAAACCAGTTTGATGTACATTTTAATTTTGTTCTATTTCGAAAAATCCAATTTTCCAAGCGTAGTCTACATTTGTAGTAAAATTTTCGAATAAGCGATAGCACAGATCTGCTTAAAATGCATTTTTTTTAAGCTGTATTTGTAACAATATTCATCAACAAAATAGTATTGGGCAAAAATGTTTAGTTCATTTGGACGTTTATAACTCCAGTTTGTTGGGCGTTATCGAGAATAATTACAGAAATTCACTTACCCCATGGGAAGAAACGTCATTTTTAGAGTGATTTATCTTGACGCCTTGAATAACCTCAACTTTCAGGGACCAAAGCCAAAATTTCCCCACTTACTTTGGCAATTTCATTATGTAACGAGAATTGAAGTCTTTAATCTTGTCTTCCAGAACAAAGGGTGGTTAACGTGAGAGTGTTTTTCATTGTCAGTATGACCTTTCAAAGTTTCAACCTTTATTGATCTCAGTTTTTCTGGCTAACATTATTACCGTTAAGGGAATAAAAAGCTGATTACCTGAAAAAGTTGTGTAAAAAGCAATGTGGCCATGTTAATTTTTATTTTAGATTCCTGTCAATTTTAAAACTAATTTATCCTAACCTTAATTTCGTGACCATAGAATCTAGATCATAGAACCATAGGGTTTTGTCTCGATTTTTTGACAAAAATGAGTTGATGATACCAATATTTTTTAGTGTATAAAATTAATTTAGCAATATCTAGAATATTACAATGAATAAATTAATAAATATATTAATCATTAATACGTTAATGAATAAAGAAATTAATTAATATTAATAATTAACAAAGCAACTAGTGCAATATCTCTTCGCTCTAAATATTTTTACAATCTTTCTCCTATTCTCCTCCTTTTACCTTTTTGAAATAGTTCCTCTTTTTTGCTGTTTTTAATTCACTTCCCTTTTCCTTATTTTTGCGCCTAAATGCGAACTGAAAGAATAGAACTCAAGAAGAAAATCCAACTATGTTTGGTTGAAAATTAATTCTTTAATCTTTATTGGTTGAAAAGTCTACCATTATATATTTTTGGTTCAGGAGTCATCTTTTTTGGTCGAAAATTCAACTGTTTTGTTGAACATCCCATCAGTCCTAAAAGCATCTGAAGTTGTGTTTTCTGCAATATATTTGGTTTAGTACAAATACTCAACTGAGTATGGGAAACAGCACAAAGCGATCATTTATTTTGTTCATTTCTACAAAGTTAAAACGAAAGAACTTTATAAAAATAACCCCATTTTGTGGAAGCTTGAACGGATTCGACTACAAGAAAAAATGGCGTTCGCAACTGCTTTAATACAGACGATAGAACCCGTCTGCGGCGTTGCGGCATTCTATAATATGTAAAATATATTATACATTTACCGTAATGTTAAAAGAAAAATGTTATTGTATGAAAAATATTTAATGGTCAGAAGATCTTTTTAAGGACGATAGAAAAAAAATCAGGAAATTAATGTACTGCTTTTAACATTTTCCAACAAAACATAATAAAGAAGCAATATTCGTAAATAATTCATTTGCTATGTAATTTTATAGATCAAGAACTATTTTCATTTATATGAATGAAATATGACTGCTAGATTCTTTTCGAATCGCTCATTATTTTTCAACCCGTGTGCCTAATTCATTATTCGCACGGCGTGTTTTTATCAGAATTATCTCGATTTATTTATTTATTCCTAATAGGATACAGTTTACAATAACTTTACCGAAGTAAATAGCAACTGACCACAGCCGATATTTTATCTCTCTACTGCCCTCTATCGATATAACTGGAGTTAAATTTTGTGCGACCAGACTCCTTTGCTCCAATAGTGCTTACCTTGGGCGTTCTACGGATGAGCCCAATTTAAGCCCAATTAAGTAAAAAATCAAGCACTGATCGGCTTTATGTACATAAGTTTTGACAATTCAAATTTCGGAATAATTGGAATAGTTTCAGGATTTGGATGGCGTTGCATCCACTGACTCTTATGATTAAAATAATCCGTCAATTAATTTATGATGCCCACTATGCTGCCGTCCAAACTAAAAAGATACATAAGTGACATTTTTATGAAAAATGAATTTTTGGTATTGTTGGATTCGTAAGAGAAAGCTGCATCTAACTGTGTTAATAAAATATATTAATTATTAATGTTTATTGACAAAGGGATTGTGTATAAATGAGCAAAGTCGTAAAAGTTGTACACGAAAGGCGCATACACATGAAATGATATGATACATGAAAATGATACGTCATCAGCATACACATGAAAAAGAACCTAAAGAACTTTGTGTTTTTTTGCGTTGTAAAAGTGACCGATTACGACGCGAATTTACAAACAAAAAGAATCGCTTGCCCTTACGTATCTTTTAGTCTTGTAAATTGGCTCGGACTCTGATCGGAAATCCACGGGAAATAAGTTCAGGCTAAATTCGGCTGTACACAACCCGTGCAGAAATCGCCCGATTTCAAACTTAATACCGATCTGGCCCTGATCGGTAGAATTCTGTGGCTCAAACGTGGCCCGACCAGGTCAGACCGATTTCCTACTGAAACGCCATCTCTATGCGCTCGCAGAACTAGTGCTGCTTGATGTTTTCTGATAGTGTAATGAAATTTGTATACATACTACTCGTTTATAATATTCTATCAATGATTAAAAATGCATAATGCGAGTAAGTCACGTGTTCGGAAGCACCAAAGACCAACCAGTGTACTTCGAAACCTGCGCGAGGAAGATGAGAGTAAGTAATTACACTCTGCGGGCTCATTGAAACCTTACCTCAAATACATTAATAATTAATTAATGTAATGTTTAAATATGAAAAATTTTGTATTATTTTTCTTTTGTTTTGGAAATAACTGTTTGGCTTTTCTTTTAAAGTTGAGATGAATGATATGCATTCCTGTATAATTAATTAAATTAACATGATACACTTGCGAGTTATACTGCCGTCCAAAATAAAAATATACATAAGTGACATTTTTATGAAAAACGAGTTTTTGGTATCGTTATATTCGTAAGAGAAAGCTGCATCTAACTGTGTTAATAAAATCTATTAATTATTCATGTTTATTGAAAAAAGGATTGTTTATAAATGAGCAAAGTCGAAAAAGTTGAAAAATACAACGGAAAAAGATACACAAAGCACTTTGTGTACACGGAAGGCAATACGTCATCAACATACACATGAAAAAAAAACCTAAAGAACTTTGTGTTTGTTTTGCGTTGTAAAAGTGACCGAGTGCGACTCGAATCGCTTGCTATACACTAGCGGTGATCGTTCGGGTAAGTTCGGAGCAGCGACTAAATACAGTGTCCCTTACATGATTTGATGTTGTATTTTGATGCTGCGCTCAAGCTCTTCGACAAAGGCCTCGTCCGCAAGTTATTTTGTGTTCTTTTTGCCTTGTATTTTTTACTTTCCGCGACTAGTAAAACATCGCAAGTCCATTTTCTAAAAGAAATTGTTTTAAAAATCAATTTCTTATTGCAAAATATGAAAAGCATTAAATTGGCTTTATCAACATAAGTTTTAATAATTAAAAATTCTGAATAATTGGAAACGTTCCAGGATTTCGATGAGATTGCATTCACTTACTCATTTAATTAAATAAACGTGTTAATTAATTTAGAACACCCACTATGGGCGTTCTATGGGTACACCCAATGAAAGCCCAATCAAGAAATCAAACAGTGATCGTCCTTTTGGAGTGAAATGTCATCTTTTTATAGAAAAGTAATAATCTTGTTTGTTTGAAAGTTAATTCTTTTTAATTGGAAAGTCTACTTTCATATTTTTGTTCAGAATTCATGTGTATTGTTTAAAAGTTCTACTATTTTATTAAAAATGAAACATTTGTGTTGTATATTCATATTCTTGGGTAGAAATTTGATTTTTTGGTATAAAAAATTCATAATTTGGTTGAAACTTTTTTCCTCTATTGACTGAAAAATCTTTCCTAGTTGCAAATTTGTTTTTTTAGTTTAAAAATTCATCTATTTTTGTTTAAAATGCAACTGGTAGGTTAAAAATTATTTTTTTCTGTAGAGGATACAATTATCTTGTTGAAAATTCACTTTTTTTTTGTTTAATTCAACTTTTTTGTACTTAAAAAAAATATTTATGCTTATGCGTGGAAATTTTAACTACCTCGTTGAGAGTTCAAAGTTTAACTGCGTTGTGCAAAGGTAATGTTTTTGGATTAAGATGCATATATTTGATTTAAAATTAATCTTTTTTGTGGAAAATTCGTCTTTTTGTTAGCAAAAGAATGAAATTGGTTGAAAATTGATCTATTTGGTGAAAAATTTAGTTTTTTTTAAAAAACAATTCGTCACTCTTGTTTGAAAGTTCAACTACTTGATTGCGAATGCAGGAGTTTGGTTAATTTTTTTTTTTTGCATAAATGCATCTATTTGGTTGAAATCTCATACTTTTTCATACTTTCTGTTTAAAATGTTGTTTTTAGGGTTGCAAATTGAGCTATCTTGTTGAAAATGTAGTATATTTGCATTTGTAATCTTAGTTATATGGTACCAATACATTCTTGAGTTAAAAGAATGAACTCCCTATTATTCCTCTAATTTCAAGAAAAATCACCTTATTTCTCCAGTTTTGAGAGAATTATCTGATGTGAATTCTGCCTATTCTAAAAAAAAAACGATCTCTAAATAGATACAATTTATAAAAGAAAATATTTTTTAAGAAAATTTTCTAGAAACACAAGGTTGCCACGTGGCCGCGTTGCCAGATTACAAACATGCAAATAAAAAAGAGATAAAAATCAGCGCAAAATTCAAGACAGCTTTGACTGTACAAAAGTGGTAAAAAGTTTATGTATAGCCATGCTGTAAATATTTTAACCTACTTTTTCTTACTTGCTAATTAATCAACAACATACTCATCTGATGCAATTTGCCATGCTTTTGATCTATAAACAACAACCTTAAAATTAAATAATTGATTATACCAAAGTATTGGCATTCCTAAATTTACATCTGGTATCAGTATTTTAATCATTCTTACCGGAATCAGATACAAAAATTAGCTTCTCATTATCTATAAACGTCTTGACGTACAAATTCTTTAATTTTTAAAAGCCGTGTCCTGTAAAGATGGCAAAATAAAAGATAGCATCCTGTGGTTTTAGGGTCACTATTTCCTGTGTCAATCCTCCGAATTTTCAGTTATAAGTCTTTGAAAATTCTGTTATTTTGATTCGAAAACTTTTGGTTTATTATTCACATTGTTGATATTGATGCAGACATTATTGTAGCTATTTATTAGTAGAGATGGTATTAGCTGCAACAGCTGCTTGTTTGGTAATACTAACTAACTAGTTTTATGAGATAAGATGTCGCTGATAGTGTTCCTACCTCATTTATATTAGTGACGATAGTAATTATAGTCACAAAAAATTGCCACAGTTAAGACACTCCTGAAGCCTGACAATGAGAAGTGCTGCCAACATTCGCGGAAAAATCGGATTGCTTGTTGACGATTCACGATCTCCGCCATTTGGATTTTAGTTCATTTCAGTGTTTCGGAGGTTTTCGATAAAATGATCGTAGGAGTTCATTATTTAAATATTCTGAAACTTAAGAAGATGCTAGAAACCTAAAGATCGACTGACTATAGATCCAAAAATTTCAAGGCAAGTAAAAAATCCTCAATTCGTTGAAACTTTAAGATTTTACAGAAGTGACCTAACCTCGTTGTAATGATGAGATTATATCCAGGTGAAATCAGTTAGAGGCGATTTCGCGAAAAAAATTAATTCCAAATCCATGTGGTATTCTTACAGAATCTCGAAATCGACTCGACTTGTAATAATTATTGATTAATTGAATCCTATCGCGTGGAACTATGAATCATGAAAGCTTCATTGTATACGAATGAAGGATTTTTTACATATATCTAAACTCTTATTGGATGATGCTTAGACATTTGGCTAAGCTCTACAATTTTGGAAGTTCATTTTTTTAATTTTTCTCAGCAAATATAAGAAGCAGATATTTTTTCACTATATGACTACTTTTTGCTATAATCGAAGGATGATTGCACGCTATATATACTTAGTACTTTAAGTAGTAAAAACAGCAACTTGAAAATTATTTTCTACCATCGACAGTTGTCACAGGAATAATAAAAGTAATAAGGACAACCAGTACAAATTTTGCGAAAGAAAGAAATACCCTTAACCATTTAAGTAGGAGCAGAATACATTACAAACTAAAATAGTTGGCCCCACTACTGTATTAGTTTTTTCAACCAATTACATTTTGATATAGAATTTTTAATGAATATTTATTTTCTTTTTTTCAGGTAAGTCAATGAACATCTGTACTTTTTCATTTACATCATTAAAGGCGTTCATAAAAGGTATTTAAAAAATAATTTTGTACAAAGAAATTGTGCATTTATATTAGTCTTTTCTCTATGGATAAAGCATTGACCAAGTTTCGATTATAACAGCAGGAATCGTGACAATTTAAAATGAATGTTAGTATTTTCAATTTCAGAAAAGCTTATCCCAATAGAAATTTTAAAAAATTGTTCCCTTTTTGGAGCCTGGTAGATCTGTTATAGTTAAAAGTATGTAAACAAGTTTCAAGTAAAGAACCTAATAAAAGCAAGTTATCTTTTGAAAAAAGACGTATATGATAAAGAGATAAGGCAGGTGGTGTTTTCAAAGTAGAGATTTGCTCATTTTCTAAGATCTGAGTGTTTGCTAGGAAGAAGAAAAAATGCGAGAAATTTGGAAAAGTAAACGAAAGAAATAAAAGTTAATTTGAGAAATACTGTTGTTTGCAGAGGACTATAGAGAGAACAGCCGCTCTGTGTGATTCACAAGAGAATGTATCTCATTTCTTATGCCATACTCCGTAGAAACAATGGCAGTGACACAGTAGAGAAAATGTGTTCCGTAACCGTTACAATAAAATTTTTAACGTATCTCACATCCAGTTAGGTATAACGTGTTACAGTGATTACATCAACTATTACTTTCCATGAGTTACATTGCATGTAAGTGAAGTTCTGCACTTTCCAAAGAACGAATTATTTTTTCCCAATTCTGTTTTATCCATAACTATTGTCCAAAATATAATTTAAAATAATAACTCACAAGTTTCCTTCGGTAATCTATTTCTTTAAATATAATATTAATAAACAATCGTTTCAGCACCTTTTCACTATTTTTATTCAGGGTGGTTAGAAATGACAATGCGTTTATTTTTTGACCGGGAATTTTACCAATTTTCAGAAGGAAAGTCCACCCAGTTACTTTAAATATCACAAATTTTATAACTCATGATATAACTCAACATAAAATGATATCGATCACAAATGTGTTTTAGAGTTTTAAGTTTATTTGTTAACCTTTTAAATTATAAATTTTATTGTAACATCTGTTTACGTAACAAATTTTCTATATTGTCTTAATTTTTTAGCGTGCATTTGCAATGAAACAAATTTCACACACTATTTTGTTGACAAACAATTAGAAATTACAAGCTTTTGAATTTGAAATTTGTTGACATAAAAACTTTTTTAGTTAATCACCTGTGAATATAAATACATTATTTCTTAAAGTGAACTGTAGTCCGAGTGTTAAAAATGCAACAATAACTTATTTTACAAACCGATTCAGAATTTGCTTAAAGTTAAACAATTTACAGATAACTTTGAAAATTTAACTGTTTCAATTCAAAATGCTTACTATTAAAACAAACTTAAACGTCCGATTGTAGCCATATAAACTACTTTCATTTTTAAAATAGTTTCAAATGAAAAGATTCATAATTAAAAGACTTTTTTAA
>NC_046665.1:55095497-55142594 GCF_010883055.1 Belonocnema kinseyi
CTTCCTCGTTGCGACAAATGATACGTTGTCATCAATGCAAACACAGGGTGGCCGCTGGACCTGGAAATCCGTAAATGACAGTGAATTTATTTGTTGACCGTGAATTTTACAAATTTTTAGAAAATAAATCTGTCCAGCTTTGATTTCAACTGAGTTTTAAATAATTAGCTAAATCGTTATATTTTTCAATTATGATATAATTCAGTTTAAAATGCGTAATTCGAAAATCTTTCACATTGAAAATGTTCTATTTTAATTTTCATGCGTACGTTTTTATTTAAAGAATTTTAAAATGCAGTTTTAAAGACTAAAAATAAATTACAAATTACAAATGTTTGAAATAGATGGTTTAGGATAAAAAAAATTGTTACTCGATAAAATTTGAATATAACGCTCCGTGCGCAACTTCAGACTATATTTCATAAATGAGAAGAATGATATAATTTTTTGCTTCTAACGTTTTTATTGAGTTGAAAAGGAGGAACTCTTTGTTTCAATTGCAAGAGGGAATTTTTTTTATATTTGACATTGTTATTCTTTTGTATTGGCGCTGGGGTCATTTTTAAATTTTTTTACTGAATTCAAATAGGGGACTTTTTAATTCTTGAGGTTTTCATAGAGTTCGAAGGGACGACGTTTTCATTATTCTTTTTCTCAATTGAATGAAATAGGTAATTTTTATCATTTTTATTGAGTTGAAGTGGAGTAGGGGGTTCTTTATTTTTAAGCTTTTCTTTAAATTGGCATGGGTGAATTTTTATTTTTGACATTTTTATGGAGTTAAAATTTCAGTTTTGATTACTTAAAATCAAAAAATTTTCTGTTCCAAGAGTTTGAATTTTTTAATATCCATGACCGTGAAAAATTGTTACGAACCTAGAAATGACCGGGAATATTTTCTTCGATTAAAACGGCCACCCTGTTATATAATACATGCAATTCTGCACGCTCTCATTCGGGTATAGGTAAACAGTCAAATAAAACTATTTGCATGGATTATTTAAATCAACATTATTTCAATTAAATCAATAAGATATTGTTTGAATCATTCAACATTTACTTAGTCAACAACATTTATGGTTTCTTTAAATAGTTTATCTATTGAAAGATCTATTTGAGAGTTAGTTAAATTAACTTAAAATTCCTTAAATTCCTAAAGAATGCGACTTCTGGATTTATTTATATTCAATTAATTTAATTCAAATTCGCAATTACTGTTTTTAAAATTTATTTGTATTTTATAAGTTCGTTCTGAATGAAGTTTTTTGAGACGTTCTTGCACCACTGTAAATTTTCCAATTTTTAAGAAGACGTGCATTTTTATAGCATTTTCTTCTTTGAATCAGTTTGACATTCCTTAAAAACGGATCCATAATAATAAATTCATTATAATCGCTGGGGGGATTATATTGACCCTCAAAAATAAATTTTGTAGAAATTGTTGATTTATGTTGTTCGCTTTAGTGTCAGGTGAATTGAAACTAATTAAGTTGTTTCAAACGTTTCGGCACACGATGGTGTGAATAATGGTGTGAACTAATGAAAATTAAAAATGTATTAATTTTAAATTTAAATTTTGTTTTATTTTATTTTTAACTATTGATAAATCTTGCATTAATCTTAAAACATTGTTTTATTTTAACGAAGTACAATTGATGAGAAGACAATACCAATATAGTCGACCAAATTTTTTCACCAATTTTTTATTTAATGACAAAGTGTTTTTTAATCGTAAAAAGTTATTCACGAATTATTGTTCAGTGACGTATATGTAATTAAATAAAAAATTTTTATTCTTTAATTTCTTTTTTGTTATTTTTCAAATAATATGTTCGTACGAAAAATATTATAAATTGTAAGAAACCTTATACAGCCGTAGATTGTTGTACAGTAGTTCTTTCTTCAGAACAGGAAGGGACAGCAATAAAATTTGAATGAAAACACTTGTAGACTGATTTTGCTTAAGCTCATTATTAATGTATTCGTGTAGTAAGTGATAAGTATTATTTTTTTAATATTTCAACTTTATTTTAAAAATCAGAATGAACATATATATATATATATATTTTTATTAACATAAACTTATTAATTTGCATCTTTTTGATTAATTTTCGCTGTCGTAAAAAATTTTATATTTCATATTTTAGGTTGTCAATTTTTGCTACATATTAAATTAATTTATTTATGTAAAATCAGATGAAACATTTTTTACGCTAATTTGTTTTCATGTCAAATAACATAGATTAAAATTTAGTATTTTGTAAAAGGGGGAAACCGAAAGTGGATAGATTATCGGTCCGAAACGTTTGAAACAACTTAATTAGTTTCAATTCACCTGACCCTGAAGCCAACAATTTACATCAACAATTTCTACAAAATAAATTCATTTGTAAAATTAAAAAGATCTCTAATTTTGGCTCTTTAATATCCTGGGAGAATTTTTTGTCGCATTTAACGATCTAATACAGTCGTAATACCTTCATAAGTCCTAATGCGAATTAAATTGTCGTTGAGAATCAAAACTTGACCTCTTATCGCGGAGTCGTTTGATCGTCATAAAATTGCAACTTGGTTGCGTTCAAGAATGTACGCACGATGACAATCGAGCCGCGAGGCCAGATACAATGATGTCGCGGGAATAGACCTGCGAAACCACAACAGGGTAAAAAAACGATTGTTTGAAGCTAGAAACGTAACAGTGTGGAGAAATTGCCGTTTGGGATGGCAAATCAAAGTCAAATTTTTTTATCGGTGAAATACACGGTTAAAAATGTGTGCGTGGCTTTCAGAGTCGCCCGTTTCGACCAAAATTTTAACCAATTTTCTCTGCGCCAAAAAATTATGACAAATTTTGTTGTAAGTACAGTTTTTATCAATGAAAACTAACGTAAAAGTATAAATTTGGGGAAAAAAGTGTTGTCGAAGTTATGATTATGTGAAAAATGTTGGGCCTAAAGGTTCTTCAGTTTAACCGAGGTAACAAATATATTCTCGTAATCCTCGTAAATGGATTACCTGATTTTGATGGGAAATATATGGTATAAAGGTCATTGAGGATGATAAAAAAAATTCAAGAAATTCTAACCAAAAATACATGTAAAAAAATGTTTGAGTACAAACAATGGTTGTTTATGTTATGTTGTATTTTTTTGAATATATTTTGAAGTTGTCCAGTTTTATCAAAATATCTTGAAATTTTTAATTTTTATATTCTCACTGACCTATCGAAGCCATTTTTTTCATAAAAAAAGATGCATCTGTTTACCTGAAAAATCCTTGTTTTTTAAATTTTCTTCCCCCTTTCATAACGTCTAAAAAAATTAAATTTTGAATGTTGAGACTTGCTTTCCTCCTAGACCCTTTAAGAACTGTATTTATAATTTTATTCAAAACAATGTGCAATTTACCAAATAAAATAACGTTTTTTCGCGCATTTTCAAATAATTCTAACATTAACCATTTTTTTCAATTACTAATTTCTTATTATTTTTCACTGAAAAAACATGTATTTACATAGAAAATGGTAAAAAATTAAAAAGGAAAAAAAGTGTTAGAAAATGTACGTGGAAAATTGGTCAAAAATTGAAACTCTTGTAAATCATGAGTCACCTGAAGACATTGACCGATTTTATAATTTCTTTTCGACCCTGATTTGTCTTCCTAAAAGGCAAATTTTCCGTATTATTACGTTTCAAGCTTAAAAATATCAGATTTTTCGATCTACCCTAATTTTAGCGTTTACTAATGCGCCACAGAATCTGGTTTCATTAATGCAAAGTGACAATGGACAGTTTCCGTCAACGGGCAGCGAAATTCACAAATATTTTCCAAATGAATTAGGAGCTCTTAAAAATAGGCAGGCTCCACGCAAGCTCCACTGCAAATTATTTATCTTAAAATTAGTTAAAATCCCTTAAAATACACTTTTAAATTCTTTGAAATTTTGTTGGAGTTATTTGAAATCTTTTTTAATAACTTATAATATTTTAGAATTAAAGAAATTTATTACATTCCTGTATATTCCTTGAAAAAATTTTATTTATTCCCTAAATTGCATTAGAATTTGGTTGAAATCGCTTAAAATCATTTCAAATATTTTGAATCGCTAGGAATCCCTTCAAATTTTATTCTCTTGAATTCAGTTTTCTAGAAATCTTTGGAAATCTGACAAAATTCTTCGAATTTTGTAAATTCCTTTATATCTCTTAAAATTGTTGAAATTCGTAGTCAAATTAAAATAAGTAGAAATCATTTGAAATTCCTTGAATATCAGTTAAATTACACTTATTCGTTAAAGTTCTTTAAAAAAAAGATTAAATCTCTGCAAATCTTTGAAGTTCCTTAGAATCTTCGGCGATTCAATTAAATCTTTTAAATCTTGCAAAATTCTTTCATATCTCTTGCAATCTTCGAAATTTCTTAGAATTCTTTACAATCCGTTTGAATAAAGTCAGAAAAACGTTTTTTTAAAATAAGAAATCCTTTCTATACCATAATTTTTTTCATTTACCTAAAAATGAACAAAAAAAAATCATTATAAAAGAGACCTAGAACGAAATTATGGAGAATTGTTGGATATTTCTTAATTATTTCTACAAATTTAAAATAATTTGCTCAAAAACTAAGGTTGGTACAAAAAAAAGTACCAAAATATGATGAGGATACGGAGACTTATGTCAAAATGATGCGGGAATTATATTTTATGTAGAAAAGATCGAAAAGAATGAAAAGAAAGTAACGAAACTTTCCTTACATTCATTTTTGTTTCTTTCGACATGAAACTTGACGAAACGCAATTTTGACATTATGCCTCCGTAGGTATATTGTTTTTTAGTACATTTTTATACTTAGCATAGTTTTTAGGTGATTATCTTAAATTTAAAGAAATATTTGGCAAATATCAGGAAATGCCCCTTAATTTCGATCGGAACCCTGTTCTAAATTTAGGAAATCTTTTCGTAGAAAAAAAACATTTCTTTGAATCAAAAGAAATATAAAAAATTCTTTTCATCTTCTGGTCCAAGTGGTACATTTCAATCATGCTGAAATTGTTACAAAAATATGAAATTTTGTGCGTGGGGTCTTCTTTGTATCAGAAGATTTTTGAAACTGGGTGTTTAAGATTTTTTTTCAATTTTTAATTTGAAGGTTTTTTTTTTAAATTATTAAGAATATTAAACTTTCCTATTTTGATTCCACTGAGGAGTTTCACAATTTCAATTAAAAATCCACAGGGAAATTTGTAAAATTTTAAAAATTAACAAAATAGCGGCGATTTTCTGAAAAGAACCAATTTCCATTTTCTTCCAAAAATACGCGAGATACCTTTCCTTTGTAAACTATTTTCGTATTTATGTGAAGTTGGATAAAAACGCTGCAAGCTATTGGAAACGACATTTGCAGATAGTTTTTATCACGAGACGGATACAAATTATCCGTCATTGGAAAATTGTAGTTTTAATTGTTTGCAGCGTTTTTGTTCAACCTCAGATAAATAATATCTCAGGGATTTACTGTGATTTTGTAATTTTTAACATTTTTTAATTCTCCTGTGGATTTCGAACGAAAGTGAAATCGCTCCCCGGAATCAACAAAGAAAAGTTAAATAGCCTTAAAAGTTGAAGGAATACAAAATTTCAAAGAAAATTTGGAACCATTATTGAAATATTGTTCAATCTTTTGTTACAATTAGAGCAAAATTTGCATTCATCGCAATTAGAACAGATTTTATCACCTATAAACTGACAAGTTTAACTTTCAACTTGGCAGAGCTTTCTGTAAAACAAGACGCTTGTACTTATATTTCATGAAATCAAAATAGCGGTAGATATTACTATTTTTAAATTCCATATACATCACTTTAACAAAAATGTCAAAATAAATTTATTCGGACCAATTCTACAACAAAATTTACTAGGGTAACAAATACTTATTGCGGTGAATGAAATTTCATTAATGGTAATTGGGCCTGTTAAATGGAATTCTTTAGGAGTCATTTATTGAGCGGATTAAATGGCTTAATGTATAAAGTAATTTAAATAGTCTGTCTCAAAATGTTGAATTTTCTCACTTTCACTGTTTCCTGTATTTTAATGTATAAAGACCTTTAGAATTGGGTTCTTTATGAAGATTAATTTATTATTATTTGGAATTTTTATGTTAATAAATGATGTTATGTGGTCAACAATTTTACATAATATTACGCATTAACTTTGAGCTATTGAAGAATTATGTAATACGATTTTCGGTTAATGTCGTTACTCTCCTTGTATGTAGGCATATACTCACTAAAGCTGAACTGAGTTCATCCGTCCCTTCAGAATGTTACGTAATATGACGCACCTGGCGTGAAAACACTATTAATCCTCATTCTAATCCAATTTTCAAAGCGGCTTTTCAGTTCGCGGGGAAGATAAATACTGAAAAATATGGAGTGTAAAAAATTGATAAAAATAGGTTCATTTCTATGGTATAAAAGATATTTTTCGAAATGAATCACACTTATTTTCAGAAAAAATTTAAGTAATTTCAGTAATTTCAGTTCTTGGAATAAAATCGAAACTTTTTTTTGATGATGTAACTATTTTCTAAAATTTTCACCATATCATCAAACATATTTTCAAATTCATACGCTGATTGGCTAAAGTAACATATTCGCCATCTCAAAAATTTCTAAATTTTTGAAAGGATTCTATGGGATTTCAAAGTTATGAGAGTATTTTAAAAGAGTTCAAGAAAATTAGAAGATTAAGCGGGATTTTGAGAAGTTTGAACTAATTTGAAAATAATTTTTGTATCCACGAGTATTTTTTTTTTCTAAAAATAGAATTTTCGTATTTTTCTTACAAACAAATTTGTATAACTTACGTACTAAGTCACAATCAAGTGCGTGATGGAGGGATTTGCTGCCTAAGGTGGGATATGAACCAACACAATCTCGGTAAAAATATATAGAATAAATTTCAAAAGATACCGGCGCAGGAATCGAACCCTGGACCTCCGACGTAAAATCCGAGCGACTGATCAAATGAGCCACTGACTCTCCTGTGTAATTTTTCAATTTTAAATGATATATTTAAATAAATAAGAAATCTTCTAATATCTTACTTGTTTAATTTTTAATTTTTTAATCTTTCTTAATATTAATGACAATAATTGAAATTGATTGAAAAAGAAAGGATTCATAAGCGATATTTTTGTGATTCTGAAGCCAACTTAAATTGAATTTTCTTTGTGGTTTAAGTTATCTATTGAATGGTAATGCAAATTATGTAAAAGATCCACCCACAATTTTTCGAGTGACCTCATCATAATTTGTATACTCTTCCTGGGCTCAGCTAAGTAGGCCTTGGTAGTCAACTTTCTTTACTTTCATTTTCCACGTAATGCAAATTCTAGTCTTTTCTCACTTGGCAGCTGTCCCTTTTTTTGAACTTATTTAACGAAATTTAATTTTTAATTCCTAGCAGGTAGCTGTATTATAAATAATATTATTTTCATTCTTGTTATGTTCATTGAGGATAAAATTGCGAGAAGAGAAGATATATCATTTTTCGCCTTCTCAGGTCCTTGACATTTTTAAACTCGTAGAGATTTTGCGATTATAAATAATAGATTCCAAAAATAGAATGTTAGCCAGTAATATAAATTAGTTGATAATAAATACTGAAGATAAAATTTTTAAATATTCACATTAATAATAAGCGAATTTTACTGGTCAGGGAAAAGTCAAGGAGGTTGAAAATTTTTTTTGCAAAAGTTTCTCAATTTATGTAAGAGACACATTAAATAACTGTCATGGATAATAAATTTGGAATTTTTAAATATTAATTTAAAATCAAGATTAAGATTTTGGTCTTTAAATATGAATGGTCTAGAAAGTGAAAAATTGGTCATGGAAAAAATGGAAAAACCTCTAAAATGAAGTTTTACGGTCAATAATAGTAAATATTTCTTTTTAATTTATAAATTAATTTGTTTTGGTAGAAATTTAATCCTTTTTGAAGAAAAAAAATCTTTTTGGTAGAAAATTAATTTGTTGTTGAGGATTGAACTCGGGTTGGAAATTCGTATTTTTTGATTGAATTCAACTGTTTTTTAAATTTAAAATACAAATATTTGTTCGTTGAAATATCTGTTTTTATTTATTATATTGGTTGGTGGTTCGCCACTATGGTTGAAAATTGAATTGTTTTGGGTGGAAAATTCGTTTTCTTTTTTCAAATTAAGTTTTTAACTGAAAAGTGATCTTTTTTTAATTGTAAGCTCGTCTTTTTTTATATAAAACTAATCTTTTTGGTTTGACATGTCCTCTTTTTTTATTAAAAATGCAACTGTTTCCTTAGATATTTACTATTTTTTTTTTTTTAAATTAATCTGTTTTACAGAAAATTCCTCTTTTGGCTTGAGAGTTCAACTATTTGGATACACTATTTTTATTTTCTTTCTTGACAAAAACATCTTTGTTTGAAATTCGTGTTTTTGGTTGAAAAATTCGCTTTCTTTGTCGTTGAAAATTAATTTTTTTACTGAAAATTTAGCTTTTCCATTTTGATTGAAAATTTGTCTTTTTTGTTTTAAACTTCATCTCTTTTGGTAGAAGTTTGATTTTTTGGTGACATATGAACTATTAAATTTTTTGTTAAGTATTTATATATGAAGATTGAAAATGATAAACTATTTCATTAAAAACTGTACTATCTTGTTGCGAATTTGATTATCTTATGGAAATTTAACTCTGTAGTTAAAAGTTAAAATATTTTATTGAGAATCATTTTTTTGTGTTGAAATATCAACTACGCCAAACAGCATGATAAAAACCAGCAGCGTAGAGGAAAAGCGCAGTGCGCGGGTACTCCCACGCGTATCTTGCGCATTTTTATATATTCTAATTGGAAACGGTTCAGGCGGCTCTGGCTGTTCACGTTTGGATCTCCCCCCTCCCCCCGATTTGGGTCCAAAGCTATTGACAGGTAACACTCGACTGAAACCGAGATTTCTTATTATTATCTATTTTTATGCGAATTTATATTTCTGTTAAAAATTCAACTTTAAAAAAAAGTTCGCCTTATTCGCTTGCAAATTTAGTAATTATATTTATTATACATGCAACTGAAATTGCAAATGAAACTGAGTTCTGGTTTAATCTTTTTTTTTATTAAATTCTACCATTTGGTTGAATCGGTAAATTATTAAATTATTAAATCGGCAAAGATTATTATCTTTGCCGATTTAAGATTCAACTATTTGGTTGAAAGTTCAGGTTGAAATTTAATCCTCTTCATTTGGAAATTCAACTGTTATCTTTTTTTTTAATTCTCAACATTCTTCGAAAAAATTCAGTTATTCCTTTGAAAAGGAAACTGTTTTCGGTTTATGTTTCATCGTGTTGTTTCAAATTTGATCTTTGTATGTAAAAAATTCAACTGTTCTGTTGAAAATTTGTCCTTTTGACTTTAAAATGCATCTTTTATGTTAGAATAGTAATTTTTTGATTGAATTGAATAAATAATTTTGAAATTTTGATCTTAAAAGTCGTTTTATTCCGTTTATAAGAGATTGTATGTTCACAATGTTATAACATTAAAATGCTGGTCTTTGAATAGTAATTGAGCTGCCAGATCAAATAAGGTTACATAAACTTATTTCGCCGGGAGAGGGGAAGGCCCCTGGAACTTTTGAAAACATTTTCGAACTTTATTTTTTAAAGACTATATCTAGATGTATAATCTCATTGCGCGTCTTTTTTCGCTCAGGCAAAAAGTTTTAGCTTTTTTAGTTTTCTAATTAAAGTAAAAAAACTGGCATTTCGGTAAAAATCAATTTTAATTCGTTTTTGACTTCAACTCGTGGTTAGTCAGTCGATTTTTAAGATTTCTCAATAAAATTTTCAGAGAATGTAGTTTAAAATGTCCTCCAACTAATAGATCAAAAGGAATTCAGAAATTTATTTTAAAAAATTGTTGCTAATTTTTTTTCTGATTCGTGGTGCTTATCGGACTTCTCTAACTTCCAGCGTGTCGTTCATCGAGCGAATTTTGAAAAATAAGCTCCCATCGAGAAAGTTGTTTACAACAGTAAAAAGAAGTTTCCTCTAAAATGTTAGCCCAATCGAATTGATATTCAAGAAATTATTAACGTCTCAAGTCGATAGCGGATAGGCCACTTGCGCCCGGACTGTATCGAGTCTCAGATCCGATTCATATAGTTCGTTAATACAGTTCCCCGGCGCCAAAAAAAAACTAATCAAGTAATCAGGTAATATCAAAGTATTATGCATAAATAAATAGTAGTGCATAATATAAAGTAATTTATTCATGTGATATTATTTACAATAGAATGATTATATTTTTGAGACAAACTGTACAAAAGTAAAACAAAGCTTAAACATCTAATAGTTAAGATTCAACGGATTTTTAATTCCGCGAATTTGTCAATGCTTCAAATTCGTGGAATTGAAAAAAGTGAAAGATTGAGAAAGTTCATTTCTTTTTCATTTCTGCACTATTATTTATTTATGCATAATACTTTGATACTTTAAATACCTGGTTACTTGATTAGTTTTTATTTTTGGCGCCAGTGAACTGTATTATAAATCGGATCAGAGGCACTCGCTACAGCCCGCGCGCGTGGCCGCTATCGAATGAAGACTTAATAATTTATTGAATATCTAATCCATTGGGCTAAAATATTCCAGAAAACTTCTTTGTATTACTGTTAACAACTTTCTCTCTGCGAGGTTTTTTTGTTGCTCAAAATTCGCTCGATAAACGAAACGCTGAAAGTTAGAGAAGTCCGATAAGAGCCACTAATCAGGAAAATATTAACAACCATTTTTTACAAATACATTTCTGGATTCCTTTTGCTCTATTATGCGGAGGACATTTCGAACTGACTGACCACGAGTTAAAGAGAAAGGCGAATTAAAATTGATTTTGTCAACAAAGCCAGTTTCTTGGTTTTAATTAGAAAACTAAAAAAAAAACTTTTTGCCTACGGGGAAAAAGATGCGCAATGGAATTCTACATCCAGATATACTATTTAAAAATTAAAATTAGAAAATCTTTCTTAAATTTCAAGGGGCCTTCCCCACTCCCGGAGAAATAAGTTTCTGCTCTAATTCGATCCGACAGCTCAATTTTGTAAAGACTGAATAGAAGAGTGATCTTTAAAATTGAAAGTCCCTTACGTCCAATGACAAAACAGATTACTTGTGATTACTTTTTCTACCTTGGCTTTCTATTATTCCTTTTGCCATTGAATAATACACTTCTGCTCCTATGTATAAATAAAGCGTTTTGTAATGATTGAATGGCCCCCGAATGATGCGATTACATAATTGAATTATAAGTTACAGCATTGAAAATTATTTTTGTATTGCTCTGAAAATGTAACTTCCTGCATTTGAGAGTCGTACTCGAGTTAGAAGGATACAGGTTGCACCACAATGTTTTTCAAGGTCCATCTTAATTCATTATTTATTTATTGCACCACTAACCCCTCAAATATCTTTCCGGTATAAAAGTCAAGCAAGCATTCTCCTTGTTTGATTTAAACCACGAAGGCAAAGAAAGGTTGACTCGAATGGAGTGAACTTTTTTATGTCCCTGTCTTAATTTATTGCCCAGATAAAGGATTATAAAAGTGAAGGAATGTGGCAAAACAGTTTAGGACAATAAAAATTAATAATTTCAGGACTTTCATTTGCATTTGGTTTTGTTGGAGGTGAAAAAATAACCAATCTCTCTATCCAAAAAGTGGAATAAATTAGCACAATTCGCTAATGACTAGATTCTCTTGGTGGAACTTGCAACCATTGAACGATAAATTTTCAACTTTTTTTTAATCATGGAGATGCATATCGATCACATTGGTAATCAGAATCGATAACTGTATTCAAGAAACACAATCTTGCATTTCTTGGTCATGAGTTTTTATAATTTATTCATCGAAAGGGTTGGCATATGGTTCCTTCTTAAGTACAAGATTTCGATTATATTTTATTTCTCTGAATTGGATCGTAACCTCTAATTAAAATTCCCTGAATTAGGAAGTTACATAAATTTCATTTAGTGATTGAACCTATACTAAAGTAACCAGACTTTAAACTCTTTACCCTGTGTTCCCGCGGTTTTCAAGAAACAACCCCTTTTTCTCGCAATTGGTTAAAAATGAACTGTTTTGTTGAACATTCAACTGTTTTGTAAACAAATTTGTTTTTTCGGTTTCAAAATTAAACAATTTAGTGAAATATTTTTTCTTCCTTGACCATATGAGCTTATAATTTTTGTTTCCAAATTTATCTTTCTTAGTTAAAATCTGAAGTATTTTCGTTAAAAATTAACTTTTTTGTTGAAAATTCATACAAAATTTAAATTGTAATACAACATTTTTCAACTGACAATTCAACTACTCAATTTTTGCTCAGAAATTAATCTTTCTTTGTTGAAACTATTACTGTTTGGTAAAAAATGAACTTTTTTGTTAAAAATTCGTATTTTCGGATTGAAACTTCATTTGTTTAGTAGAAAATCCTTTTTTGTTTCTTTTTTGTTGAAAAAATGGATTTTTTCAAACTGATAATTACATATTTTTTTTAGAAATTGATCTTGCTTAGTTAAAATCTCAATGATATATTTTGGGTGAATAATGATTTTTTTTGGTGGAAAATTAAATTGTTTAGTAGAAACTTAGTTTTGTTGTTGTTGAAAATTCTTCTTCCTTGGTTGACCATTCATCTACATTGTTGAAAATGCATGTACTTGAAGTTTTGAACGTTCAATTTGAGAGCTATCATTTTAGGCTGTAAAGTCTATTAACCGAATTTCGATAACTGTCTAGTGTGTATAGGAAGTTGATTATCTTTTTCTCAAAATTTAACATGAAGATCAGCTTGAACTTTGAACGTTCAATCGGTAGAAAGTTATCGAAGCTTTAGTTCGATCCGTTTCGGGTGTTCCTTTTTTTTACTTTATTTTATGAGATGGTGAAGCTTTAACAGATATTCCAGTCGATGCATTTTATCTTTATTTATAAGTAAGATTGCACAACGAAACGTGTTAGCGTATGCTGATGCAGACGATAGTGTTAGCTTCTCGATGCCAGCCACGAATTTCTGCTTGATCCTTATAAGCTTGACTTTTATCGACACTAAACTAAACAGATTGACATATTTTGTTACAATGTATGCTGAAATTTAAAAGTTCTGCGATTCATCCTATATTATAAACTCAGTATCTCAGAATTAAAAAACACTAAAATTATTTTATTGAGGGCTTTTTTCAACCCAGCAGGAATTACATTTCCAGAGATTGAGTTCTTTTTTCATTTGGACAAATATATATACATTTTTTTTGTAGTTTTAGCATGGTCACAGCGTTCAAGCCAAAGAGAGGAGTTTGCAACAAAATAATTTAACTTTTAACCAAATAGTTGAATTTTCAACCTGCAAAGATCAATTTTCAAACCAAAAAGACAATTTGCTAACAAAGTCAATCTGTTTTCAAAGGAATAATTCGTTTTTCATTTTGAAAAGAAATATTTCTAACCAAAAATAGGATAGTTATATATAAAAAAAAAATCAAAATTTCAACAAAGTAATTGAATTTTCACCAAAGTAATTTAATTGTAAACCATGAATTTTCAAAACAAAATAACAAATTATTAAGAAAATTTATGAATTTTTAACCAAATAATTGAATTTTCAATTATAAAAAGATCAATTTCTTATCAAAATTGGAATAGTTAAATTTTCAACAAAATGAAAAAAGAATTTTTAAACCGAAAATTCGAATTATTGACAAAATTTATAACTTTCCAAACAAATAATTCAATTTTCAATAAAAAAGGTACATTTCCAAAAGAATGGAATAGATACATTTAAGAAAAAGGAATTTCCAACCAAATAGTTCAATTTTCCAACCGAAAATATAAATTTCCAACCAAAAATGTAATTTTTAGATAGTTCAATTTTTAACCAAAAAAGTTGAATTTTTAAACGAAAAAGATGACTCTTTTAAAAGACAATTAAATTTTCAATGAGAAAATATAAATTTCCAACCAAAAATGGAATAGTTGAATTTTCACATTAACAGTTACATTTTTAACCAAATAAGATAAAATTTCAACAAAGTATATTAATTATCCATAAGAACGTTTGAATTTTCTTCTACCAAAATAGTTGAACTTTTGAATAAGAAAGATTTTTTTAAAGACGTGAAATGTAAAATTTGTTGGAAGTATTTTAGAATTACGCATTGTGCACTGAATGATTTTAGAATTGAAAAAGTTAAAAATTGAACTTAACATTAAAGAAAAAGTTAAAATCAAACTTATTTTAAATTGCATTATATCAGTTAATATGAAATTTTTGATGTCTCAGGTAATTGAATCGATTTTTTCGAAAATATGTAAAACTCCTGGTCAAAAAAATTCTCAGCACCCCAAGTGCGAAGTCATATACGGCCCAACCTTGGCCTATAGTCGGCAAAAATATTGCCGAAGATCGGCTGCCATTATCGCGCCAATGACGGAATGATAACTATGGCCTGCACTTGGCAGCCCAGGTTTGGCTGCCATTGTCTGCCCAACACTAGGCACCAGTATTAGACCAAACCTAGCTGCCATCGTCGCGCCATTGCCGGATTGATAACTATGGCCTTGACTTGGCAGCCAAGACTTGGCTGCCATTGTCGGCCCAACACTGGGTACCAATGCTGCTATAGTCTAAGGTATAAGTCCAAGTGCGAAGTCACATACGGCCCAACATTGGGCCATAGTCGGCAAAAATATTGCCGAAACTCGGCTGCCATTATCGCGCCAATGACGGAATGATAACTATGGCCGACAATAACAGCCAAGGATTGGCTGTTATTGTCGGCCCAGCACTGTGTACCAGTATTGGACCAAACCTGGCTGCCATCGACGTGCCATTGCCGGATTGATAACTATGGCATTGACTTGGCAGCCAGGGCTTGGCTGCCATTGTCGGCCCAACACTAGCTACGGTCTAAGGATATGACAAAAAATGTATTTAAAAAATAAATATTAACTGATTGCGAGTACTTTGAATATAAATATTAATACACTTAAATCTACCGCCTAGCAGTCGGGAGTGCTAACCACTGTTTTAAACTGACAAGTTGAAACACTGTCATTGCTTTTTGCAATGACAGGAAATGTAATTTTTCATAAACATTAAAAATTTTTAATGACAGAACTTAACAAATTTCATCGTGAAATTTGTCAATTTTTCAATAAATGTTTTTTTTTTTTATGTTTCGTGTAAGATTTGTTTATTAGGTGCTAAAAGTGAAACTTAGCGAAGTAAAGTGCCGAGTCTGGGCCAAGCATCGCTGGAGGATCGGAAAATATAAATAGCCAATATAGGCTGCTAGCACTGGCTCAACATTGGGCCGATTTAAATAAAACATGGTTTGCCGTGGTAAAAGTGACACTTGGCCCAGTAATGTACCGTCACTGGGCCAGACTTTGACTGATCCTCGTGATACATGGTTCCCCGTACTAAAAGTGAGACTTGGCGCAATAAAGTGCCGATACTAGGCCAAGCATCGGTGGAGGATCGGCAAATATAAATTGACAATATAGGCTGCCAGCATTGGCTCAACACTGGGCCGATTAGAATGCCGATATTGGCCCAATAACTTTAGCCGACCTTTGGCTGCCAAAATTGGACCAACACTCGGCCGTTTAATCAGCTCCGGCAATTCGCACTTGGGTAATTTGCAAAGTAACCATTTTTTTCTCGCATTCACCAAGAAATTTGAAATATGTATATGCCTGTAACAAGAATAATCAGTGAATTAACAGTAAATAAATTTATTTTTGTTTAGTTATTGCTCCGGACGTTATTAAATTAAAAAGAAGGGTTTTGAGAAATTAACTGATGTAGGTTTATCACGTTTTGTTCGCTCATTCCTTATTTTTTTTTTATAAGAAATTTCAAGTTGAAGACAAGTTAAATTGTATGAGAAAATACTGTTTTCTGAAATAGCATTTGAACTGAAGTTTTGTTATACAATTAACTGAAGATAAATTATTGAATTCCATAACGAATTTGAGAGTACAGGCTCATTGCAGTTATCATGATTATGTATCATATCTCGTTTGTTTTGATGTGCTGTGGAGCGAAATGGTCATAACAGGCTAAACAGCTATTTAGCTTTTAGCAGCTTTGATTTACGTAACGAATTACATCTCGTGTAATCTCACAATGCTGCACTAGAGGCATTATCCGAATCAAATAGGGTCGTGGCTAAGACGTAACTGGGTTGAATACAAACACTGGAACATCTAGCATTTCCTTTATTTTTTGGTATTGTTTCATAACGTTAAAAATATGCACAATTTAAAAATCCACATTAGATTATATTTTTTACTTGAGGTATGCCATTTTCGGATTTTTACATATCTAAAATCCTACTCCAATAGAAGATCGTCAGGCATCAAACCCTTAGCCCACATCCCTTCCCTAATCCTAATTATCCTAAGTCTCATAAGCCTCCTAACAATGCCGGACATACGTAATTATGTGGGTTCTTCAACTTCTAAAATTCCCTGCCGCCCGCAGCCGGATTTTTATTATAGAAGCTCTCGCATTTGCCTGAATATTTGGACAGAGAAGTGGACAACTGCAGAAAACAAAAACGATAGCCTCGAGTGTCCACATTAATCCTCGTTGTCAATTTAAAAATCCATTATTAAAACATTTTTTAAATTTGAGTTTTTCAAATATTTAAAACCATAATTAATAATTTAAAATTAACAGCTCTTGAAATTAAAAAAATTGAAGAGTTTTAATTGAAAACGTTTCCAAATCAAACAATTTTAGATCAGACAATATTTCAAATGGAATGAATTGGAATTGATCTTGTATCATTTCTAAATAAAAGTGTTCAAAATTGAATAATTAGAGTTTGAAAGACTTTGAAATTAAGAGAAAATTTATTAACCGGGCCGAAAATTAAAAAATTTCAGACTAAACTTTTTGAAATTGGACCATTTAATTGGAAAGAAGTTTAGATTTTATTAATCCTATAGTTCAAAGCATTCTAAATTGAACAATTTTATTCTCTGTTGAAGAATTTTAAAATTAAATAATTACAAATTAAAATGTCTAAAAAAGAACAATTTCAGGTTAGAATATCGAAAATTCCATAATTCAAAATTGAAATTAATTGAAATCGTCTTATTTATAGTTCAATCCAAAAGGACGAATTTTCAACAAAATAGATGTACTTGAAGTTATGAACGTTTATTTGAACGAACCTAAAAAAAAATTATTTTTCAATTTTTTTTGCTTAAATCAATTAGAACGGCAAAAAAATATTCTGTCGCAAAGAATTGTCGAATAAAATTTTTTTTAAGGGGTTACCTACCCTTACACATCACCCATTATTTAGACCTGCCTAATGCAAATTTGGTTGTCGATATTTGAAAATATAAAGACGTCAAAAATTCTCTTTTTAAATTCAATAATTATAGAGTGATTGAGAAAGTTCGGCAAGACCCCTAGAAACCACCCTTAATATATCTGCAACTAAAATGTTAAAAATGACAATTTTGATTGTCGATATTTGAAGATATAAAAACGTCAAAAATTCTCTTTTTGTATCCCACTAATTATAGAGGGAGTGAGAAAGTTCGGCAAGACCCCTAAAAACCACCCTTAATATATCCGCGCCTAAAATGTTAAAAATAACAATTTTGATTGTCGATATTTGAAAATATAAAAACGTCAAAAATTCTCTTTTTTAAATTCAATAATTATAGAGTGATTGAGAATGTTCGGCAAGACCCCTAGAAACCACCCTTAATATATCTGCACCTAAAATGTTAAAAATGACAATTTTGATTGTCGATATTTGAAGATACAAAAACGTCAAAAATTCTCTTTTTGTATCTCACTAATTATAGAGGGAGTGAGAAAGTTCGGCAAGACCCCTAAAAACCACCCTTAATATATCCGTGCCTAAAATTTTTAAAATAACAATTTTGATTGTCGATATTTGAAAATATAAAAACGTCAAAAATTCTCTTTTTTAAATTCAATAATTATAGAGTGATTGAGAATGTTCGGCAAGACCCCTAAAAGCCACTCTTAATATACCCACACCTAAAATATTAAAAATGACAAGTTTGATTGTCGATATTTGAAAATATAAAAACGTCAAAAATCCTTTTTTTTATCTCACTAATTATAGAGCGAGTGAGAAAGTTCGGCAAGACCCTTAAAAACCACCCTTAGTATACCCACACCTAAAATTTTCAAAATGACAAGCTTGATTGTCGATATTTAAATATATAAAAACGTCAAAAATTCTCTTTTTTTATCTCACTAATTATAGAGTGAGTGAAAAAGTTCGGCAAGACCCCTAAAACCACCCTTATTATATCCACACCTAAAATGTTAAAAATGACAATTTTCATTTTCGATATTTAAAAATATAAGAACATCAAAATTTCTCTTTTTCTATCTCACTAATTATAGAGTGGGTGAGAAAGTTCGGCAAGACTCCTAAAAACTACCCTTAATATATCCACACCTAAAATGTTAAAAGTGACAAGTTTGATTGTCGATATTTGAAAATATAAAAATGTCCAAAATCCTCTTTTTTATCTCACTAATTATAGAGTGAGTGAAAAAGTTCGGCAAGACTCCTAAAAACCATCCTTAATATATCCACACCTAAAATGTTAAAAATGACAGGTTTGATTGTCGATATTTGAAAATATAAAAATGTCCAAAATCCTCTTTTTTATCTTACTAATTATAGAGTGAGTGAGAAAGTTCGACAAGACCCCTAAAAACCACCCTTAAAATAACCACACCTAAAATGTTAAAAATGACAAGTTTGATTGTCGATATTTGAAAATATAAAAATGTCCAAAATCCTCTTTTTTATCTCACTAATTATAGAGTGAGTGAGAAAGTTCGGCAAGACTCCTAAAAACCACCCTTAATATATCCACACCTAAAATGTTAAAAATGACAGGTTTGTTTGTCGATATTTGAAAATATAAAAATGTCCAAAATCCTCTTTTTTATCTCACTAATTATAGAGTGAGTGAGAAAGTTCGACAAGACCCCTAAAAACCACCCTAAAAATAACCACACCTAAAATGTTAAAAATGACCATTTTGATTGTCGATATTTGAAAATATAAAAACGTCAAAAACCCTCTTTTTTATCTTACTAATTATAGAGTGAGTGAGAAAGTTCGACAAGACCCCTAAAAACCATCTTAAAATAACCACACCTAAAATGTTAAAAATGACCATTTTGATTGTCGATATTTAAAAATATAAAAACGTCAAAAATCCTCTTTTTTATCTCACTAATTATAGAGGGAGTGAGAAAGTTCGGCAAGATCCCTAAAAGCCACCCTTAGTATATCCACACCTAAAAGGTTAAAAATGAGAAGTTTAATCGTCGATATTTAAAAAACGCCAAAAATCTTCTCTTTTCATACCTGACAATGCAATTCGGAAAAACACCTAACCCTAGTCCTAGTATACACACACCTAAAATTTTAAGAAATATCAGCTGGATTTTCGAAATTGAAAATTAAAATGATCGAAAATCCTAATCCTTGGGAATAAAAAATAAAGAAACGCATTGCTCTGTATACATTAAAATATATTTATTGACGATATTTGTATGTAATTTTTTTACAAAATAAGTGTAAATGTAGAATATGTTCTATTGATTTATAATTACAGTATTTTTATTATAAATAGAAGAAAACGCACAAGCCCACTGCAATACGGTTTATGACACTTGTTATGATTCAAGTAAGAACTGCTTTTGATGTAGCTTTTTATTGTCAATTTTACTGCTGCCATGATCCAAGTGAAAGTGAGAAGTGGGGAAAGGCATCGGGCCTGGTCGGTATCAGCATTTTTTTTGCGTCAGATAACGTTTGCAGGAATTGGGATATTGAATTGAAAACGTTGAAAATTGAATACGTGGCACTGGGGGACGTTTCTTTGGTTCGTAATTTCTGGAATTATAAACAAGATAAAAAAAAATCTCCCACAAAAGTTGTTCTTGTTTGTACCGAAAATATAGTATCACGTAAACGTTTACCAGTGCTTTTATTCAGTTGTCATTATTTTGAAACAGGAAATAAAATTGATGTTTCTGCCACTGTATTAATTAATGTAAGTGATTATTGTATTAATTGATTCAAGCAATGGTTGCAAATTTAACGATTTTGCTACATTCATATATACTTTCACGTTTAAATGTTATCTGAAATCTTTTTCAGACTTCTATAAACTTCATAATTTATTTTAGTTTAAACCTTATAAACTTTTATTTTTTATCATTTATAAACATTTAAATACTTTTACTTTTAATTTGTGTTTTTCATTTCAAAATTTATCTGTTTCATTCCAATTTTATGATTCTTAGGTGAAGATGCCTACTATTTGGTTTCTAATTTCAAGATTTTTCTAAAACACTTATTCCATCGAGTTAAAAGTTCCTGGATTTTGAATTGAATTGACTTGTTGTTCAAAATTTATATTTTTCTGATGAAATGTCAACTGCAGTTTTATTTCGAGGGAAATTCTAATACTTTTTCTTTACTCCCTCTATAAGTAGTGAGGTAAAAAAAGAAAACTTTTGACGTTTTAATATTTTCAAATATCGACAATCAAAATTGTCATTTTTAACGTTTTAGGTGTGGATATATTAAGGGTGGTTTTTAGGAGTCTTGCCGAACTTTCTTACCCGCTCTATAATTAGTGAAATAGAAAAAGAGAATTTTTTATGTTTTTATATTTTCAGATATCGGCAATCAAATTTGTCATTTTCAACATTTTAAGTGCGGATATATTAAGGGTGGTTTTTAGGAGTCTTGCCGAACTTTCTCACTCACTTTATAATTAGAGAGGTAAAAAAAAGATAATTTTTTACGTTTTTATATTTTCAAATATCGACAATCAAAATTGTCATTTTTAACATTTTAGGTGTGGATATATTAAGGGTGGTTTTTAGAGGTCTTGTCGAACTTTCTCGCCCGCTCTATATATAGTGAGATAAAAAAGCGAATTTTTGATGTTTTTATATTTTCAAATATCGACAATCAAACTTGTCATTTTTAACATTTTAGGTGTGGGTACATTAGGAGTGGTTTTTAGGGGTCTTGCCGAACTTTCTCACTCCCTCTGTAATTAATGAGGTAAAAAAAGAAAAGTTTTGACGTTTCAATATTTTCAAATATCGACAATCAAAATTGTGTTTGGCATGTTTGAATAATGGGTGATTTGTAAGGGTATTTAACCCCTCAAAAATAAAAATTTCGAAAACTTCTTCCGATGGAATATCATTTTTTGTCATCCTAAATGATTTAGGCAAAAAAAAATTCGGGGAAAAAAAATCTTTTAATTTCGTTGATATGAACGTTCGTAACTTCAAGTACATACAAAATAGTTGGATTTTAAATCTACAAAGAAGGTTTTTCAACGAAAATATAATTTTTAATCAAGAAAGATGAATTTTTATCTAAAAAATCTCAGTTTTAACCAAAAATGGAATAGTTAAAATTCAGTTTAAAAAATCAGGTTTAATGATAAGAAAAAACTAATTTTCTATCCGTTCAATTGAACCTAAAAAGACGATTTTTGGCAAAATAGTTCAATCCACAACCAAAAGATGAATATTTTCAAAAAAAGCTCACCGAGTGAGTCACGCCTATTCAGAAAGGGAAATGGCTTAATATTAAAATAATTTAAAATATGTTTAGCCAATAAGACGAAGTTTCAACAAATTGGATGAATTTTTCACAAAACAGTTAAATTTCCCACCCGACACAATGAGTTTTCAACAATAAAGTTAATTTTCTATCAAGCAGTTAATTTTTCAAATACATAGGTTCATTTTTAACAAAATAGTTCACTTTTCTACCAAAATGGTTGAATTTTTTAACAAAAAGAAGAATTTTGACCAAAAAAGATGGTATCTACGAAGAGACGAATTTTCAAACAAAAAATGCATATTATGTTTTTGGTTAAAAAGAAATAGTTGAACTTTCTACTCTGATGATGAATTTTTAACGAAAATGATGAATCTACACAAAAAAATTTATTTTCATTAAAGTTGTTAAACTTTCAACTAGGTGGTTAAATTTTCAATAAAAAAGATGAGTTTTCAATGAAAATTGTAATTGATGATATTTAACCCCAAAAAGATTTTAATTTACATCCAAAACAGTTGAATGTAATAAAAAAAAAAATGTCATACAAAATGGTTAAATTTTTAATGAAAGAGATGAATCTTGAACCAAAAGATATATTTTTAACAAAGCATTTAAACTTCCAACCGCGTTTTTGATTTTTTTTATTTAAAAAAATGACTAAAAAAATAGTATCATTTTCAAAAAAAAAGAATTAAATATTCAACCGCATAATAGAATTTTTTATCAAAACAAAAATTTAAACAAAAAATCTAGGAAACGGGGAAATTTCTTGACCACATGAGAATAAAGAGATATTTACAAAAAAGGAGAGCTTGAAAAATAGTGTAAAGTCTGAAATAGAAAAGTAATTTTTAAACTTACCAAGTTAAAGTATGGAGTTTCGCATGTTGATGATATAATAAAGAGAAAATCCAAAAAAATATATTTATATTTCAAAATAAAAAACTTACCATTGGCAATGATTTATATTTAATTTTGTTACCTAATACAAAAAACTTTTCATGACCGATAAAACAAAATTGCAATAATCGTGTGGAACGATTCCCTTGAACTATTAATAGTTCTCGAATAATAGGGGGAGACATCTTTTCATTTCGTAATTATTGCCTGCAATTTCTAATTAATTAATTTTAGCATACACTAGAATTGTATACTGCTGAATTGATGATTACCAGAAAATAGTGATGAATCATCTCGAAGGCTGAGCGTCCTTTATATACCCGTTTCGCTTTTTCTTTTTATAGAAAAAAGGATGTGCATTTATCAAGAGTGGAATAAAACAATCTTGATTAAAAGAGAAAGAAATAGTGTTGAATAATAAAATGAAAAGAACGGAACGCTAGAGATCGACACAGGGTCCATGGCTTAATGTCTCTGTTTATTGAATATTTGATAATACATTTTCGAACAAACATAAACTTAAAAAAAATCCAATTTTTAATTTTTTTGCGCAATTTGATTGTTTAAAGTTTATGTTTGTTTAAAAAATGTATTTTCAAATTATTGATGTAGTTTTAAAAGTCTTAGATTTTCATGAAAAAAGTTTATGTACTTTGAAGGAAGTTTTTTTTGCTGTTTCAATATTGGCCTAGCTAGGAGAATTGCTCAATCTTTTCCGCAATCATGGAAGGACTTTTTGTTCGCTGACCAGTGACGGGCGAAGAACTCGCTAAGCCTTGAATAGTTTTCATTTTGGAATTTACATTTACACAGTTTTTTGATATTCCTATTCAATTTAATTTAAATAAATTTGAATGTGTAAAACAATAATTACAAATGATGTCATTTAAACCAATAATTTTTTTAACTAGGTTCAATTACAAATCCTCTCGATTAAAAAAAAACTTACGAAATTGGAATAAGAAAGTTTAAAATGTTAAATTTTGCAATTTTGAAGTCGCAGTTTTGCGAATTTTAATTTTTAAATATTAGTCATTTTTAAATAATAGCATTCTTTTAATCTTAATAATTTGAACTTCTCAACTTGAAATGTTTCAATTTCAAAGTTTTCTATTCTGCTGGTGTAAAGTTTGAAATGCTTAAGTGTTTAATACTATCAATTGCGAGTTCAAGTTTATACGCTTCTCATTTGGAAATTTTGTAATTTTGAACGCGTCCAATTTGGATTTATTCGACTTTTCAAGAATACATAATATGAATTCAATATTACAAATTTTTATTTTTTATTTTTTCATATGAAATAATACGCAAAGCATTGTGTCAAACAAAAGCTAGACTCATCTGTATGTAAAAAGTTTTACACAAAATAAAAATACAATGTTAAATTTTAAACATTTCGTTATGATTAAGATTGTACTCGTTACTTGTGCTCGGCGAAACTAACATGTTTGTCGGATTTGTTTGTCAAAAACACTATAATGAAAAAAAATTTACTTCCTGAAAGAACACAGAAAAAACTAAAGTTAAATTTTGTTGCATGTGAAATTTTCCGCTGTTAAAGTTTACATGCTATCGAAAAACTGTGTATGAAAAACGGCAAAATATGAGTGAATATGAGCTATAATTCGGGACACCAGATTTAAAATAATACAGAAAGAACACTACTGACAGGTGGGAATTCCCATTTCTCTTCAATTTAATGCAGTTAACCGACGATAGGTAGCGCTGGCGTCGTAATCCTCGCTACAACTCGAATAAAAATGAAGCGCTCATAAGGCGAAAGATTATCCAGGCAAGTTAAAAATCGGAAATTATGTTCGATTCATGTAAAGTTTATCTGGCAAGTTTAATTTTTGTAGCAGTCAATCTGTCACCTGGAATCGATATAAACTTTATCTTTCGTTTTTTCTGTGAAACGGTTTGTTTGGCAAAGCACATTTTTTCAATGTTTAACAAAATAAATTGTGTAAATGTCTTGTTTCAAAATCAACGATTTGGTTAGATATTATTCCACTATTTTGTTGAAAATTCATCTATTTTGCTTGAAAGTTTAACAGCTTGGTTGAAAATGTTTTGTTTGTTTGCTTAAAAATGTAAATGTATTTGGTTAATAATTCATCTTTCTTGGTAAAAAATTAAATTTTTTTTTGAAAATTCATCTTTTAGGGTATTAAAGTCAACGCTTTTCTAAAACATTCGACTTGTTAGCTTAAAATTTCAATAGTATTTTTGAGGATTCAACTATTTTGTTCAAACTTTTTTTTTTGTTAAATTCGACTGTTTCATATTTGACATGGTAATATTTTTTGGTTTAACCTCGGGTTTAACTTTCATATATTTTCGGAACTTGGTTGAATTAAAGTTTAACTATTTTTTAAAAAGTAATTTTTTCTGCTTCTACACAACAAAAACATTGTAGTTTCAACAGAAAAACTCTGTAAAATCGAGTCAATAAAACTATCATATATGTGATCGACCGATTAAAGGATTTTCATATATTTGAATTATCCCGTGTGGGAAAATATCCAGGCAGTCTAGTCTGAATCAGGTCTGACTTGATCTAGACCGTCTTGTCTGGAAAGTCTGTTCTGGCCCAGGTTTGGCACAGGTCAGCTAGCCAAGAACTAAAAGAATCATAAGTTCCATCAGCAAATTTTTTTCTCAGACTTGACAAATATTACAGGGTGTCTAAAATGATGGAAAATTAGACATTTAAAGTATAAAAACAAGCCTTTTTTCTATCACCTTGACAGTCTGGGCTGATCCAGTTCTGAAGCTGATCAGCGAGCCAAGAAAAGATCTAAGTTCGATACAGTAATTTTTTCTTACATTGCAAAAAGCGACAGAGCCTATAATTAAATTTTTTAAACTAAAAAGTTTATAGTGAAGTTATTGTATCCAAGTCATTAAAACAATCAAGTTTTCCCAAGTAATTGTAATACATTGTTTAGCCTTTAGCGTGCCGACATCTTGCCAGTTGACATCACAACTTGAAATATTCTGACAGTGCTTGGTTCCTACCTCTCGGAAGCAGTGCTACACTAAAAATTTTTTGGGCGAGCTGCTCGCCCACGTGGTAGAGCTGGAACACCAAATGCGTCACGCGCTGCTCAGCTGCAACTGGGTACACATCCTCTCTCATATTGGGCATGCTCTGTTCCCACATTGGAACAGCTGTCGTCCGAACAGTGTGGGTACAGTAATGCTCCCTTTAGGCGGAAGTACGGAATCCCCACGCCGAGTTTCGCGCGGAGTTATACAGTTATAGTTTATACTCGTGGGGCAATTTCATTCTCTTTTGTGGGGCTTATGCGTTCCCAACACACGGAAAGGATCTGCTCGCACGTTTGGTACTATAGCTTACTTAAATGTGGTCTGGCCGCTACACCAACCGTCATGGTGGCGCTGCGTTGTCACTAAGAAGACAGTTGCTTGCCCAAATTTTTTTCAGTGTAGTTTTTGTCGATAAAGTGTCACAAACTGTCAAAATTTCTTATTATTTTCGGAATAATATACTAATCCAGCCAAAAGTTAGCTGTAAAAGCGGAGGCATAAAATGTACCAAATATGTATAGTAAGTACAAACTTACTTTTTATGTATTATAAAAGAAAGAATATTAGAAACTGTAATTGAATTTATTGACTTTATTGATGTCAGTATATTTTTGACGCAAAATTTAAATTTTTACTAATTATATCAAACATGTATATTATATATTTTTCTAGGAAATCATGTTTTACTTTTTGAGCGTATCCTCAAAGCGTACCCTCTAAACATGGACGATATGATTCTCAACGATAAAATTTTAATCGATCAGCCATTAACTAGTGGCTGATGAGCCAATAACTCGCGGCTGACCAACTCATAACTTGCGGCTGACCAGCCTATGTCTAGCGGCTGACCAGACAGTCTGGCCTGGGGCTAACCAGAAAAAACATTACACTTTTGGCCAGGCCCAGGCCAGACCATTTGGTCAGCGCCAGGGCTGGAAACCTGGCGGTCTGGTCAGGACCAGGCCAACGCCAGAACATTTTTTCACACGGGTAACAACGTGACGTCAAGAGTTTCAAATGCCATACAAAATCAAATACTCATGTGCACATTTTTGGTTAGTAGGAAATACGGAGTAGCGAAATATATTAAAATCCACTTTTAAAAATCTTTAGAGCTTAAAAACTTGTTTTGCTATTAATTAAATTTATTTTCATTTAAAATGGGCCGTTATAATCTGTTTAATTCGAAGGTAAACTGTCAACTCAATTTTAAATTTAAAACATCTATAAAAATTAATCATATTTCATGAGTGCTATATTCAGAGTTCCAACATACAATATATTTTTCGTTGAGAATTCATCTTGTTTTGGAATGAAAATTTAGTTGCAAATTCGTCGCTTTTCCTTGAAAATGTAAGTATTTAGTTAAACATTTTTGTTGTATTTAATTTGTATACATTTCTATTTGTTCCTAAAGGATTATTAGCTGTCAAATGTAAAGTTATTAAATGAACTGATTTTATTATAAAAATAACTAGCAGCAGTCTAATAAAATGTAATGAATAAAATCGACTTGATGTTGCATTAACTATTTTTCTTAAAATTCATCTTACTTGGCCGAAAATTAACTTCTTTGTTGAAAATTCATCTTTACGGCTTTCAAAGTCAACGTTTTTGATTTCAATAAGGTGCCTATGTTAATTTGATTTAAAATAGTTTATTCCTCTAACATTCTGCTCTTTCGTGAAAAATCATCCTATTATTTTGTTGAACATTCATTTATTTTTGATTGAAAGTTCAATTTTTTTATTTCATTACAGCCGTTGGTTAATTTTGTTTCTAGAATTCAACTATTTGGTTAAAAATTCATCTTTTTTAGTTGAAAGTTCAATTTTTTGTTTGAAAATTCATATGATCAGCTGTATAATAATTAAATGGCCTTCCAAAATATTTGTCTTATTGGCTTAAAATTGGAACAATTTGGTAAAAATGTAACTATTTTTGATTGAGGTTCAATCTCTTTCGCTTGGAAATTTGGCTTACATCATTCTTGTTTTGAAGTTATTCTTTTTTAGTTGAAAATTCAACAATTTTTGAAGAAAAATTATCCTCGATAAAAAACACAGATTTTTTGGTTGAAAATTAAATTTTTTGTTAAAAATCCAATTGTCTTCTAAAAACATCCTGTTTCTGCTTGGGAAATTCTTCCTTTTTAATTGAAAGTTTTTTTTTTTTAATTCAAGTTTAAAACTTAAATTAATTAAACTAATTTTGGCTGAAATATCAAATATTACCATTTTTCATTGAGAATTTAAATTGGTTGAAAATGTAAATTATAAAATTCTTTTATTTTATAAATATCCAAGCTGACAAGTTTAAACAGGTTAGAAAGAACTATTTTAAACTCAGATTCAGAATACTTCAAGCTGAATGTATGTTGTCGAAAAATGGTTTCAACTTTAAAGTTGCATATTGAATGCAATATTGTATTCTATATTAATTTTAATTTAAAGAATTGATTTATTATTTCCGATTAAAAAATTTTTTAAGTGAATGCAAATAACAAACTTATCTTATTTGAAAATAATCCAACTTGACAAGTTTAACAGTTCAGAAAGAAATATTTTAAACCCAAATTCAAATGCTTCAATCTGTATGACTCTTGTCAAAAGATTGTTTTAACTTTAAAGTTTAGTTCGATTGTGTAAAGAATTTTTGAACATCAATGAAAATTATTTACTATATATTCCCAAAAGGGATAGTCATTATTTCAGTCATTTAGTGTCTAAAATTTTGTTCTCATTTTATCTTTAAATTTTTAATGCGACTTTTTGTCGGCATTTTTTAAGCCATCGAGTATCTAGTCGATATTGAGAAGTTTTTGGAAAAGCGTTGTTCCTTAAGAATTGAGAGGGTAGCTCATCTCTCTCTCTCTCTCTCTCTCTCTCTCTCGAATTCCGGCCAACTTTATCGACCCGACTTTGCGGCGATAACCCAGCTCTCGGTGAGTTATCGATCCCGAATAGCCCCGTTAACACTAAAGTAGGATGCGATATAGTATCGGATAGTGCGGTACTGCTGGGAGGCAGTTTTATTTAGAAAGTTGCACGGTAGAAGGCCGTGGAAATGATTACGCGTTACACAAGCTTACGGTGTGGTGTCGACTGCTGGAGTGCCTCCCGTTGCCGTACTTCTATATCTATACTCTGTAGTCTACGCTCTATGTCTATGCCAAAGCCAGGTTTACCTATTATGCCTACTCTTGCTTACTAAGTGTGTAATATTACAAACTGCTCAAAAATTATGAAACTTATTCGCGTATACGCAGGCAGGGCCGCACTCCACAGTTTCAACCAAAGCAGTTCTCGTATCGTTGTGTTTTTTTCGACTTTTTGAAAAAAATGCGACTTATCAGGTTTTTTCGTTTTTCTCAAAAGATCGCTATACTTAGTTTCAATTTTATTTACAATCAAACTTTTGAAATTGAAAATCGAAACTAGAAAAAAATGTAATATCTTAATTGAGATGATTAAAAATGAATAAATGTCTAATTTTATATATAAATATTGATAGTTTTCATTTTTTTGAAAATGCAAACCCTAATAGTTTGAAATTTTTAAGTCTTAAAAAAATTCCTCTCTTTCCTCCTGTTTTCAAGAAAATTGTCATTTTTCTCGTTTTTTTAAGTAAGTGCGAACCCAATAAGAAAATCCTGCTATTTTCGTTCAAAAGTTCATTTTCTTTCTGGGCAAAAATCGATTATTTTGTGGAAAATTTATCGCCTTTTTCGAGAACATTTTTCTTTATAGAGTAAAAATTGAGCTATTCTGTTATGAATTAAATTATATTAAGAAAGAAATTCATCTTTTTGGTTTGAAAATAAACGTTTTTGTTGAAAATTCGTGTTTTTAGGTAGGTAATTCAATTGTCTCCTAAAAAATGAGTTTTTCATGCTCCATAATGCAACTATTTGGTTGAAACTACACGCAGAAAAAAGAACCTTACACTTTACTGAGAACCAAGTTAAATCTACCGATCTTTCTAGTATGTACATTGAAAACACGACAGTTCAGTAAACGTTACATTTATAGGCAGATAAGTATGACTATCATTGATGGTTACTAGTACCGATTCTCAAGTGGTGCTGACCTGCGGATCAGTAGATATTACCTTATCCAGTCGTTATTCTGTACAGTTCCTAGATGATGCAATTACGAATTATCATGTCACTTTAACGAATAATATAAAGAGATCTAAATCATGTTATCGGCGTAGGCTACAGTTAAGACAGCACTATAAATGGTGAAAAAGTATTGCTAAAAAATAATTAATGAAGAAGCGCACGGTTATTTCTTATAAATATTTTCGGATATACTTATAATTTAATCGGTATTTGTAAGTTATAATGCTTATAATACAATTAAAATTTCGCACGCAATGGGGGGGGGGGTCGAACGCATAAACCTAAGCGCGCAAGTCAATAGTCTTAACCATTACACTATTACACGAGTTGTGATCTGTAAAATAATTTTGAAATGCATCTGTAAGTGAGGGTGGTCACAGGAATTTTAAGCTGGCACAACACTATGAAGGTATAGAGATGTAACCTATTTCATAATTAAGGGCCATTTAGGGCTAATTTGGACCCGTGGTCCTAAATTTTGGGCTCTTTTATTTTATTTTTTTTTAATAGTGTTTGCGCTAGCTAAACGTTAAGCTGGCCGAACATTGCTGTAAAAGGTGCTAAAAATGATTTCACGGAAAATTCACCTTATACAATAATTTAGGGCGCATTTAGGGCTCTGGGAATAAGATATTGAAAAATTTAAAAAGATTGTTTAAACAATTCTAGTAAAAATGAAGTAAACACTTTTCTTCCTTTACCCAATGTTAAGGCTCACTTGGGGCTCACTTGGGGCTCCTTAAATATGGTATTTGAATTTTACAATAAATGGTTTAAACAATTATTTTTCAAACAAATTTGCAACAACAAATATTTTCTTTTCTCCTGCATGATTGCAGACTCATTTAAGGCACCTGAAAAATCATCGACCGAAGGTCTCGGGATATTTCCTTTGCCCTTTTTTTTATATATATGGTGTTGTGCCACCTTAACGTTATAGAAAATACTTGAAGAAAACAATGAAACCCATTTTTACTCCTCGCATAATTTAGGGCTCGTTGAGGACTAATTTGGGCCCTTACTCCTAAATTTTGGATAGAATAGTTTAGGGCTCATTAAGGGCTCTAGGAATATAATAATTAAAAATTTAAAAAAAATGTTTAAACAATTTTTGTTTAAACAAATTCGCCAAAACAAAATATTTTTTTTTCTTTTCTCTTCCATAATTTCAGGCTCATTTAAGGCTCTTAAAAAATCATCGACCGAAGGTCGCGTGATATTTCCTTTGCCCTTTTTTTTGGTTATATATGGTGTTGTGCCACTTTAACGTTATCTAAAATACATGAAGAAAACAATAAAACCCATTTTTTCTCCTTGCATAATTTAGTGCTCATTGACAACTAATTTGGGCCCGTAGTCCCTAATTTTGGGCTCTTGTATTTTTTGTAAAAAATAGTGTTTGCAATAGCTTAATAATAAGTTGGTTCAAGATTGCTGTAAAACGTTATAAAAATGATTTTACGAAAAATTCACCTTATAGAATAGTTTCGGGCTGATTAAGGGCTCTGGGAATATAATAATAAAAATTTTTTGAAAAAGTTTAAACAATTTTTGTTTAAACAAATTTTCCAAAACAAAACATTTTCTTTTCTCTTGCAGAATTTCAGGCTCATTTAAGGCTACTGAAAAATCATCGACAGAAGGGCGCGTGATATTTCCTTTGCCCTTTTTTTGGTTATACATGGTGTTGTGCCACCTTAACGTTATAAAGAATACATGAAGAAAACAAATAAACCCATTTTTACTCCTCGCATCATTTAGGGCTCATTGACAACTAATTTGGGCCCGTAGTCCCAAATTTTGGGCTCTTGTATTTTTTGTAAAAAATAGTGTTTGCAATAGCTTAACAATAAGTTGGTTCAAGATTGCTGTAAAACGTTATAAAAAGGATTTTACGAAAAATTCACCTTATAGAATAGTTTCGGGCTGATTAAGGGCTCTGGGAATATAATAATAACAATTTTTTTGAAAAAGTTTAAACAATTTTTGTTTAAACAAATTTGCCAAAACAAAACATTTTCTTTTCTCTTGCATAATTTCAGGCTCATTTAAGGCTACTGAAGAATCATCGACCGAAGGGCGCGTGATATTTCCTTTGCCCTTTTTTTGGTTCTACATGGTGTTGTGCCACCTTAACGTTATAAAGAATACATGAAGAAAACAAATAAACCCATTTTTACTCCTCGCATCATTTAGGGCTCATTGAGGACTAATTTGGGTCCGTAGTCCTAAATTTTGGGCTCTCTTATTTTTTGTAAAAAATAGTGTTTGCAATAGCTTAACAATAAGTTGGTTCAAGATTGCTATAAAACGTTATAAAAATGATTTTACTAAAAACTCACCTTATAGAATAGTTTAGGGCTTATTAAGGGCTCTGGGAATATAATAATAAAAATTTTTTTGAAAAAGTTTAAACAATTTTTGTTCAAACAAATTTGCCAAAACAAAACATTTTCTTTTCTCATGCATAATTTCAGACTCATTTAAGGTACCTGAAAAATCATTGATTGAAGGGCGCGTGATATTTTCTTTGCCCTTTTTTTGGTTATACATGGTGTTGTGCCACCTTAACGTTATAAAGAATACATGAAGAAAACAAATGAACCCATTTTTACTCCTCACATCATTTAGGGCTCATTGAGGACTAATTTGGGTCCGTAGTCCTAAATTTTGGGCTCTCGTATTTTTTGTAAGAAATAGTGTTTGCTTGCAATAGCTTAACAATAAGTTGGTTCAAGATTGCTGTAAAACGTTATAAAAATGATTTTTCTAAAAATTCACCTTATAGAATAGTTCCGGGCTCATTAAGGGCTCTGGTAATATAATAATTAAACATTTTAAAAAAAGGTTTAAGCAATTTTTGTTTAAACAAATTTTTTTATTTTTCATTATCATATTCCCAGAGCCCTAAATGAGCCCTAAATTATTGTATAAGGTGAATTTTCCGTGAAATCATTTTTAGCACGTTTTACAGCAATGTTCGGTCAGCTTAACGTTAATCTAGCGCAAACACTTTTTTTTCAAAAAATACGAGAGCCCAAAATTTAGGATTACGGACCCAAATTAGTCTTTAGTAAGCCCTAAATGATGTGAGGCGTAAAAATGGGTTTATTTGTTTTCTTCATGTATTCTTTATAACGTTAAGGTGGCACAACACCATGTATAACCAAAAAAAGGGCAAAGGAAATATCACGCGCCCTTCGGTCGATGACTTTTCAGTAGCCTTAAATGAGCCTGAAATTATGCAAGAGAAAAGAAAATATTTTGTTTTGGCAAATTTGTTTCAACAAAAACTGTTTAAACATTTTTTTAAATTTTTAATTATTATATTCCCAGAGCCCTTAATGAGCCCTAAACTATTCTATACGGTGAATTTTTAGGAAAATCATTTTTATAACGTTTTACAGCAATCTTGAACCAACTTATTGTTAAGATATTGAAAACACTACTTTTTACACAAAATACGAGACCAAAATTTAGGACTACGGGCCTAAATTAGTCCTCAATGAGCCCTAAATTATGTGAGGAATAAAAATGGGATAAATTATTTTCTTCATGTATTTTTTATAACATTAAGGTGGTACAACACCATATATAACCAAAAAAAAGGGCAAGGGAAATATTACGCGACCTTCGGTCGATGAATCTTCAGTAGCCTTAAATGAGCCTGAAATTATGCAGAAGAAAAGAAAATATTTTTTGTTGCAGATTTGTTTAAAAAATAATAGTGTAAACAATTTATTGTAAAATTCAAATACCATATTTATGGAGCCCCAAGTGAGCCTTAACATAGGGTAAAGGAAGAAAATTGTTCACATCATTTTTACTAGAATTGTTTAAACAATTTTTAAACATTTTTCATTATCATATTGTCAGAGCCCTAAATGAGCCCTACATTATTGTATAAGTTGAATTTTCCGTGAAATCATTTTCAGTACCTTTTACAGCAATGTTCGGCCAGCTTAACGATAAGCTAGCGCAAACACAATTTAAAAAAATAATAAAAGAGCCCAAAATTTAGGACTACGGGCTCAAATTAGCCCTAAATGAGCCCTAAATATTGAAATAGGTTACATCTCTATACCTTCATAGTGTTGTGCCAGCTTAACATACCTGGTGGTCACCTCGGGAACGACTTCTAAATAAGCGAGCACAACAAAAGTTCTAGCATTTACCTCATATCTATATGTCAGCTGAAACAGTCACGGAACAAAAACACATCTTGCTCCAATAAACTATCAAGTGCGGATAGGTTGCTCAGGTCTGGATTTATCTAGTCTGTCTAGTCTGGAAGAACTGATCTGGCTCTGGTCTGACGCCAGTCTGGCTCAGGTTTGACTTTATCTAGACCGTCTAGTCTGGAAGGTCTGTTCTGGTCAAGGTTTGGCACTGATCAGCGAGCTAAGAAAAAAAATCTTAAGTTTCATCACCAAATTTTGTTTTGACATACTTTGAAAACATGACAGGATGTCTAAAATGATGGAAAATAAGATATTCAAACTATGAAAACATGACTTTCTTTCTTATCATCTTGACAGTCTGGTCTGGTCCAGGCCTGGCGCTGATCGATACAGTACATTTTTTCTTACATTTCAAAAAGTTACAGAGCCTATAATGAAATTTTTGAACTATAAAAGTTTATAGTGAAATTTTTGTATCCAAGTCATTAAAACCATCAAGTTTTTCCAAGTAATTGTAGTTCATTGCTTGACCCTCGGCGTGCAGACATCTTGCCAGTTGACGTCACAACTTGAAGTATTCTGACAGTGCTTGGCTCCGACCTCTCGGAAGCAGTGCTAGTTTTTGTCGATCAAGTGTCACAAACTGTCAAAATTTCTTATTATTTTCCGAATAATATATTAATCCAGCCAAAAGTTAGCTGTAAAAGCGGAGGCATAAAATGTACCAAATCTGTATTAAGTTATTAAATAAATAGGAAGTACAAACCTACTTCTTATATAATATAAAAGAAAAAGTATTAGAAACGATAATTGAATAAATTGATTTTATTGATGGCAGTATATTTTTGACGCAAAATTTGAATTTTTACTAATTATATGAAACATGTATATTTCATATTTTTCTAGGAAATCATGTTTTGCTTTTTGAGCGTATCCTCTAGAAATGGACGATATGATACTCAACTATAAAACATTAATCGATCAGCCATTAACTAGTGGCTGACGAGCCAATAACTCGCGGCTGACCAGCCTATAACTAGCGGCTGACCAGACGGTCTGGCCTGGGGCTAGCCAGAAAAAACTTTACATTTTTGGCCAGACCCAGGACAGACCATCTGGTCAGCGCCAGGGCTGGAAACCTGGCGGTCTGCTCTGAGCCAGGCTAGCGCCAGAACATATTTCCACACGGGGTATAATTCAAGGGAATAGAGGCTTATTTTACTGAAGGATAACCGTTGAATTAACCTTACTTTCATTGTGATATTTACGAAATGCTAAGTGATTTTGACATTTCTACCCTCTTATTAAGAGCTGTTTATACTGTTACGGTACAAGAAACCCTTTAGAATTCTTGATAAGTAAATATTACATTTCTTTTTTTTGCGTGTAGCTAAAAATCCAACTATTTAGTTGTAAATGCTACTAGTTGGTTAAAAATTCGTCTTTTTTTATTTAAAAAGCTATATTTGTTGCAAATTCTCCTTTTCAATCTGATAATTCAATTTTCTTCTCAAAAATTTCTCTTTTTGAATTGAAAATGATCGTTTTTGTTGAAAATTTACCTTTTCATGTTCACAATTTAACGGTATTCTGAAACTGAATGCATGCTATAAAAATAGTTTTAACTTTAAAGTTGCATACTAAATGGAATACTGTGTATATCAACTTTATCAAAAAAGATTTGTTTATTATTTCCAGTTTAAAATGTTCAAAATAAATGTAAATAATAAACTTATCTCATTTAAAAATAATCAAACTTAACAAGCTTAGCAGTTGAGCAATCAATATTTGAAACCCAGCTTCAGAATCCTTTAAACTGAATAACTATAGTTGAAAAATGGTTTTAAATTAAAATTTTATTTTGACTATGCCCCAGACGGTTTTTTTTTCGTTATCTTTAAAATTTTGATGCGACTTTTGGTCAACTTTTTTTGATACGCCATGCGACTTTCTTTTTAATTTTATGCGACTAACGCGACTTTTTTAAAGCCTTCCAGTCGAGCCGAGCCCTGCCGAGGTTCTCTGCATTACAAACTTTATAGCGAATTTCAGCGCTTTTAATCAATCTTTTGTTCGTATTAAGAGGGTGCTTGTATTTCAGGAGAAATCTGCTTGTCAGGGAATATTGTTGGGGAATTTCATCTGCAATATGTAGGGCGTTTTTTAATTACGGGTGTGTAAAAGCCGGAAGCAAGTAATTTTTCGACTTTTTGGAAAGAATTGATCAAGTTACAATATGTATAATACAATACTTCATCCTCTTACCCCCTTTTACCTTTTTTAATATAATGTATCTTTTATCTTCCCTCTTTACAAGAAACTTCCACCTTTTTCCCCTTTCCTGGTTTCTACGCTTAAATGCGTTCTGAATTAATAGAAGCCGATCAGAAAATCCAACTGTTTTTGGTTAAAAGTTTTTTTTTAGTTAAAAATTCTACTATTCAGCTAATAGTTTAATTTTTTTATTTAAAATACAACAATTATGTTCAAAAGTATTCTTGTTTAATCGAAAATTCGTCCTTTCAGGTTTAAGATACCTCTTCTTTTGTAGAAAGTCATATGTTTTGGTTAGCATTGAACTTTTTTCTTAAAAAATGAACTTTTCTAGTCGAAAATTTAACAATTTGGTTGAAAATTCAACTGATTTTGATATAAAATTTGTCCTTTTAGATTAAAAATTCATTTTGTTTAGTAGGAAAGTCATCTTTCTTGGTTGAAAATTCTATTTGTTCGAAAATCTAATTATTTTTTTCATAATTCAACCATCCCACAGTGATAAATATGGGAAAAAATTCGAGCCACTTTACGATTTTAATCAAATAATAATTTTTTTTCTATTCTTCTCTAAAAATGTTATATTTAATATTTCTAGCGAGAGAATTATTATAACTACCCATATATTTTTTTTAATTAACCATGAAACGACTTGCCTCAAAATCAGTGGAAATTGTTCGAAAATAACGCAAGACTACAATATATTTTCGGGAGTCTGCATAGAGTTGACTAGGTGTACTAAATGTTTTTTGGGTCGCTGAATACGAATCCATCCTCAAAATGACTCCAGCATGTCAAGATTTTGATTAAATTATAAAAATTATAATAAATAAAAAAATATATGGGTGGTTATAAGAATTCTCTCACTGGAAATATTAAATGTAACATTTTTAGAGAAGAATACATTTTTTTTATTATTTGATTAAAATCGTCACATAAATCGAATTTTTTTTCCATATTTATCACTTTGCGTCCTTTTAAAAATGAGTTTTAGTGGCTTAAATAGTCAACTACTTAATTAAAAATGCAAAGAATTTGTTACTATTTATCTGTTTTGCTTGAAAATTCAGTTATTTGGTTAAAAGTTCTTTTTTCTTGGTAGCAAGTTAAAATTTGTTGAAAATTTATCTTTCTTGGTTGGGAGTTGAGGCTTCGTTGAAAATTCATCGTTTCGAAGGCAACGTTGGTCTAAGAGGCCATTCATTTACCACGTGGACAATTTTTCACTCATTTTTTACCGCCCCTGCTCCCCTGGTGGACAGCCGTGGAATTTTAACATACACCCCCCCCCCCATTAATATGTCCACGTGGACGTATGTTTGTAACGTTTTTACTGATTCCACATTAGAAAATTTCACTGAAGTTTCAGTAAGTACCAAGTGATGTTTAGCACCTTTTGAAAACGCAAAATCAATAAAAGTACATTAACTTTTCATATTGCGGTAACAGGAAGTGCGCAGCAGATTCCCAGTAAATTTCGATTGATTTATGTGAGGTGAGTAAAAAAAAGTAACTGAAATTTCAGTCATACGTAAAATTGTTAAAAATTTCGGGTATGACTGAAGTTTTTTGTATGGTATTCCCTATCGGCTGTCTTATTTTTCCTATTCCAACTCAATCAGTAAAAGTTGAATGAGAAATCATTTATCATCCACTGAATTAAAAGTACTTTTTTATAGACTTTAATTAGGAAGAGACTTTAATTTCAGCGTATAGTCGCTGAAGTTTGTGAAAACTCACTGAATCATGAATTAAATTTGATGAAATGAACTCTTTCACATTGCAATAATTTAGTAAAAACTTGATGTTAATTTAATTATGCAGCGAACAGATTTGCTATCAGAAGTATTTGGGAGAGATTTAGGACGTTATTACGGCAACTCTCTAGAATTACAGGAAACTTAATTAGGACCTTAGAACTTAATTGATTGGGTTGTAGAGGAAGCTTCAAATTGAAACTCTATTCCCTTAAATAAACATTTTTCGCATATTTGAACTTGGTGGAAAAACTCTGGAAATAATTATAGGGATTATTCATTTTAATGACGCATTTCACCCCTATAATCATGACTTCTGATTTTTGAAACAGTTACGTAATGTACATGTACTTCGGACAAATTTAATTACGTACTAACAGGTGTTACTTTCAGATAATTATTAAATCGCCTAGGCTACAAAGTAGTGGAGTAATTCATACATTCAGCGTCAATCGTCAGCTTCATCCCTGGGGTCAATAAAACCATCTGACCTTTGATGACTTCAAATTTCTGCGCTATAAAAATTTTGATGGCTTGTCGTATACTTTCTTTCATGAAATTTATTTACACGCTTTATTTGTGCTGCTCCTCTTTTTCTCTTGTACCTTTTGCAAGTAAATTTAAATGTTTATTTTGGCATTTGTTCCGAGTAAATTTCAACAATATTGTAAGTCCATTTATTCACCGAAATATACAAAAGAATTCTCCCCTGATCTTCTACTGTCACCTTTACTTAAAGATTGTTTTGACATTTGAGACAAATGCGCCATTAACGAGAAAAACTAGTATCCTTAAGGAAAAAGAAGCTTTTTTGTCAGAATATTTCTTTATCATCAGGCTTTTGTAATTCGAAACTCCTCCTCTCTTCATTCAGTCTCACACGCATTCATTGTCTTCCTTTACGGTGGTTCATTTTTCCTTCTCTTTTACATATGACAAGCCCATCAACTGATTTCAAATCTAATTAACGTAAAAAAATATCGGCTAATGGCGTTTTGGAAAAAAATGTTTTCATTCTACTATCCAGGGATCATAGTCCGCTGTCCTCTTTTTCATCTAATCCCCCTTCTTCCTCTTTTTCTTATATGCCCTTACTATTTTCTCTGGTTAATTTAACCAGAATTCTGATTAAAACAATCAGAATTCTGGTTAAAGTAATCAGAATTCTGATTGTTTTGAATCAGAATTTCTGGTTAAATTAACCAGAAAAAATAGTAAGAGCATATTTAACCAGTTTCTTTGTGGACGCATTAGAAAACAAGATACTTCGAAATAGATTCCTATTGAAATAGCAATTGAAAATATTTCCTAAACGAGTTATTTGATAATTTTGTAGATTTAAAGGACATTATCTACAGCAAAGAAATCACAAACGATTCATTCGAAAAACTATACTCGAAAGGTACGAGATTTTTCACAAATATATTGTAATAGATTCTCTTAAATAAAATTAAAGTAGGTACTAATATTAAATTAAAATTAAAATGTCTGCAATTTCTAACACTTTACGTAAAAATATTGCTTTTTGAATAAAATACTAGATATAAATGATTTTAAAAGATGATTTTTTAACAAAGTATTCCAACTTTGATCATTTATAATTATTTCATAATTTTTTAAATGTATTTTTATCAGTAGCAAGTGCTGACGTGTTTAACAGAAAAGGCACACTGTCAGAGTTCGTAGTATTTTTCTAAATAAGCTAGAAAGAAATAATTTGAAAAAGCACCAAAGTGACTATTTTAAAAACAATTTATGAAATAAAATGAATATTTAAAAAATATATTGAAGATCAGTGTGCCTGAAAAAATAACATTGAATATAATTAATTATACATATTGGGTTAACAAATGTAACATTCAGTATACAAAAAAATAGTCGCTAATGGTGTCTTGGTAAAAAATGTATTTTTTCATTCTACCATCTCGCCCTTATAACTTCATACTCGACTTATTGAACGCCTTGTTAATTCCGCTACAAAGAGCGAGTGTTTTTGAAAATCGATGATTTAGGTAGAATGGAAAATAGAGCTTCTTTCAGTGCCACGTGAAGAGAACAAAAGACTAGGAGTAAAAGAATAGCGCTCAGCGCGAAAAGCCTTTGCTGTGACAGAATTGGACAGAATGGCAATGTAATAAATAATATCCCTGACGCAGTATTTATGCGACAATACGGTCGCTAACCTCAACTCAGAGGCACTGTTACTTGGCATGATGCTCTCGCAAAATTTATTTCAAGCACTGTAAAGTTCTGTACGTAACTTTCTCCGTTACTTGCCAATCTTCCTCAACTGGACCAACTCGAATTCATTTTTTTGGTTACAAATTTATTCCTTTGACTGAAAATGTAACTATTCCTTTTTTTGTGGGAAATTAAACTTTAATATTTTTGTTGAAAATTCATTTATTTTGTTGAAAATCTAATAATTTTGTCAAACACTCGTTTTTTTAACTAAAATTTTAATTTTTCTTAAGAATGTATCTTTTTAGTTGAAAATTCATTAACTTTTTTGTGAACTCATCTTTTTTGGGTTGAAAATGCAATTATTTTGGTAGATAATTCATATTTTGGGGTTGAATATTCAATTTTTGTGTTGCAAATTTATATTTTTGGGTTGCAAATAATTCAACTATTTTGTAGAAAATTCGTTTTTTTTTTCGTTTGGCAGTTCCACTATTTGATTTAAAATGAACTTTTGGTTGATAAATAATATTTTCTGGCTGATAATTGGACTGTTTTAGAGAAAATTCGTTTTTTTTCGTTTGGCAGTTCCACTATTCCAACTACATATTTGGCTGTAAATGCAACTGTTTGGGAGTTGACAGATTAGGGGGGAAAACCCGAGAATGATCAGCTTTTTTGTTTTGGCCACAAATTTTTCGAACTGACTATGTAATTTTGAATTCTCAGATAATTTAAAATGAAAATCTTTTGACATTCAACAATTTTGAATTAGGAACGTTCCAAATAGACATTTTTTACCCCTAGAAATGTAGGGGTGAATTATTAAGTCAAAAGAGTAACATTAAAGCTATAGTCATTTTCATTTATCATGAAAGTCCGAGTTTAATGTAAATTATTTTTTTGCGCTAAATCTTCTTGACATGGGTATCAACATATCCGTTGAAAGGCACAATAAACAGTATTTCGATAATAGGTGCCAACAATTCATCGGTATCCGAAAATAATTTGGGACCAGTCGATGCTTATTTTGGTGACAAGGAGCTCCTTCATGCAAGGGAAAACAATTTATTATTAGTCTGTCATTTTTTTTATCCTGGGAGTGGAAAGCAGGCGAAGCGAGATGTGCAAATCTCTGTGGAGGTTGTGATAAATCATTGAGAAAAGACGATACCGAAGATATTTCACCGACCTACGACTTTCTTTACAATTCGCGTCTTGCCCTCTTCCTCCTTTTCATCATACGAGCCATTAAATCGTATGGACAGCATATCAAATCAAATTTATGAAATTTTTCCAATCGCAAAGTACCATCAATTACTTTGAGAGAATATTTTGTAATACAGACTCAAAAAAATGGCTGTTAAAATGTTATTCTCTTCAAAGAGTTTGATTCTTCTGGAAGGAGCCGTCCCGAAAAGTTGGGAGAGTTGGAAAAGGGGACGGACTGGCTGTGCCGAAAATTTGGCACAACTAGCTAAGCTAATGAAAAATATTGAAATATTTATCTCGAAATTCGAGACGAAGTACTTCGTAAAGAAAAAGAATTTATTTAAATTGCACACATTTAGTTCAGGGTGGAAGTAGGGCACGGAAAACCTAGAAATCAGGAAAAAGTCAGGGATTTCGAAAAAATCCTGTAACGGTTCGGGAATTTCTATAAGAGGCTTTTTGAATAAATGTGAAGGATAATATCCCAGGGGAAAATTTAACACCGGCGCAGTACCGCACCAGTACCGCCGGGCGGAGTTCGGTACTGGCACGGTACTGTTACAATACTGACAGGACTACTGGCTTTGTACCGGCAAAATCCCTAATGATAACAATTTTTTGTACTGGCTTGCAGTATTTAACCAGTACTGGGCTAGTACTTACATTTAGTACTAGCGCGGCACCCTCTGTTAGTACTGGCCCAGTACTTGCTGAACCAATACTGCAAACTCGACGAGGTACTGACCTGTAGTACTGGGCTAGAACTGAAGTTCATCACTGGGCCACTACTGCAGATTAGTACTGGGTAAGTACTGGTCACGGTCCAATTGATAAAGAAGGTATGTAATGACTTGCAGTAACGGGCCAGTGAATAACTTTGATACTGGCGTGGTACTGGTGAAACCCCTAATGATAACTAAGTTGTGTACTGACTCACACTACTGGGCCAGTATATACTTTTGTTATTGGCGCGGTAAGGCTAAATGCCCTAATGATATTTAAATTTTGTACTGATCTGCGGTAATAGGTCAGTATGTCATGATGGTACTGGCGCCCTACTGGTAAAAACCGTAATGATAATCAAGTTCTGTACTGATCTGAAATACTGGGCAACTACATACCGTTGGTACTGGCGCGGTACTAGTCAAAACCCTAATATTAAAAGATATCTGTAAGGAAAAGATGAGTATAAAGTTAAGTTAAAGTTAAAGTAAAGATGAGTTAGTGATAAAAAACAAAAGAACTTTTAAAATCTAAAAATTAATATATTATTCGATACTTAAGCTAAATTATAAAATTATAATATGTTTAATTTTGAAAATAAAAAATATGTTTCTTAATTCAAAATACACTTTTTCCATAATGTTTGCACAAGATGGTTTTCTTACTTACTAATCTCAGGGATGTTATGTTTCATCAAAACGCAGAAACATCTAGATGGCGAAAGCTGAAATCATTCTTAGCTGGTTAAAGCCGATTGAAGCTGCGGAATCGAAGAAGTCGATCGATAAGTGGAAACTGAGAAGAAAGATAATAATGAGAAATGAACAGTTTAATTTTATTCTTTTATTTTTTATTTGTTACACGAGGCATATCGTGACGAAGAGAAAAATTAACACTGCTATAAGTTTACCATTTTTCGAAATTGGTATCATTTGTTTAGAATATCGATAATCAAAAACCATACTAAAAATCTAAAGGGGAGTTTTGTGTGGAAGTTTAGGTTGGGCTGTTTGGAGATTTGTGCAGGGTGGGAGGACTTTGTTGATCGGTTTGGTAGGCATAGAAGACGGAAGAGTTTGAGAGTTGCGAGCGTAAAATATGAAAAATGTGCTGGAAAAGCAGAGTTTGGTAGGGAAGAGTGATAATAGGGAGGGGGCTTACGGAAGCGGAGATGAAAGTGAAGTTCCGATGAAAGAGGAAAGACCAAAGGAAATTCGCGAAGTGATGATAGATGTAATGGAGATTTATGAACAAAAGCCGGAGAAAAGGGGAGATAAATTAAAGAAGGAAATCAGGCGGGAAATGTCGGAATTTAAGAAAGAAATAAAAAAATGGGAAGAAATCAGGAAAAAGCTAGAAAATAGGATGCAGTCTTTGGAACGAAAACTAGAGAAGCAGGAAGAAGATAATAATAAAAAGGTAGAGGAGGTACAAGGTAGAATGAAGAAACTTGATAGCTCGAACCGGGATTGTGGTGGGGGCGGAAGTGGGAATAACGAGGTGGAAAGGCTGAGAAAAATATAACAAAGAATAGAAAGGAAAATAGAGGGAAGAAAGAAAATTAAACATAGTGATGAAGGGTATAAGATTAGAGGGGAAGGAGCTGAAGGAAGGGGTGGACGAAGTACTAAAAAGGATTTATGCTAAGGTAGGGGTAGAGGAAATGCAAAATGTAGGGAGGGAAGAGCGAAGGGGGGATATAATGGTACTGGTGATATGAAAGAAATGGGAACATAAGAGGAAGGTAATGACAAAGGAGAGGTTATTATATGGAAGCCCAGAAAGAATAGAGGATGATTTGACATAGGTAGAAAGGAAGATTCAGTATAAATTAAGGAAAATATCGGAAGAGGAAAGAAAAAAGGGAAAGAGTACATGGGTTAAGTATGGGAGAATTCAGATAGATGGAGTATGGTGGGATTGGGATGAAGGAAGGGAACAGATAGTAAGAAATGAGGTGCAGGGAAACTGAACGGGAGATAGAAAAATAAGAAATAGTAAGAAGGAAAAAAATATGAGAAACGAAAGTAGGGAGGAATGGAAGATTTCTTACTGGAATATAGCAGGAGTAAGGAACGAGTAAGGAAGAATGTATAACAGGTAAAGATAAGGAAGACAGAAAAGAACAAAAAGAAGGATTAATAGTAGAAGAGGTAATGATGGGAGGAGAGAAGTGGAAGGTAGTGGGGGTTTATGTGAACGGTGAAATGCTGGAGAAAGCAGAGGGGATGAAAGAAATGATTGAAGAAAATAAAGAAGAGATAAGGCTGATAATAGATAGGGATTTCATTGCGAGAACAGGAGACGGAGGAGGAAGGGAATGGGGAGAAGAGGGAGGAAGAAAATCCAAAGATAAGGTACTAAATGGGGAGGGGAAAAAGTTTTTGAAGAGCTTGGAGGAGTTGGGATGGTATATCTTAAAAGGAAATATAGAAGGGGATGAAAAACGAGAATATACACGCTCAGGAGGTGAAAGAGGAACGATAATTGATTATGTGATAGTGGATGATGAAGTAAGAGAGAAGCTTAAGAAACTAGAGGTACGTGATTATATTGATTCGAATCACTTTCCCTTAATAGTGACATTAGATGGACAAAAAATCAATAGCAATATGAATACAAGGTGTGCAGATGTAAAAAGTGTAGGAAAAGGGGATTGGTCAAGGGAAGGAAAAGAACAGTGTAGAGAGAAGGTCAGGAATATCAAAATGGGAGAGGGAAATGTGGACGAGGAGATGGAAAAAATGATAGTAGAAATAAAAACAGGATTATAGTGCACAAACAAAAATGAAGTTGGTAAAGGAGGGAATAGAAGTGGATTGGATAAGGACTGAAAAGAGAAAAAAAGGAGGTCAGAAAGGAATTAAGAAAGCGGAGAAAAGAAAAAAGTAATGAGGAAGAATATAGAAAAAAAAGAAAGAGTATACTGAGTTGTGTTATCAAAAGAAATAGGAAGAGAATAAAAGGTTTGAGGAAGAGGCGGAGAAAGCTAGGACGAAAGAAGAGGTATGGAAGGTAGTAAATAGAGAAAGAAAAAGAGTAAACCAAGATATTGAAATGGTAGAATGGAAGAAATATTTTTTGGATTTGCAAGGATGAGTAGAGAGAACAGTTATAAAGGGAGGAAAATATGGTAGAGAAAGAGATGAAGAAGAGGACATATCAAGGGAAGAAATAGTTAAGGTTTTAGGGATAATGAAGGATGGAAAGGCACCTGGTATAGATGAGATTCCAAATGAAGTATGGAAATATGGAGGGGAGGAACTAGAGTAATGGGCATGGATAATGTGTAATAGAGTATGTAGAGGAGAGGGGTAGCCAGAGTTATGGAAAGAAGGAGTAGTTACACCAATAGTAAAGAAAGGCAAAGGAGAGGAGGTTAAAGATTATAGGGGGTGATGCTGATGCCAACACTGTATAAAGTATATGTAACTATTTTGTCGAGGAGATTGAAGATAGAAGTTAAAGAAAAAAAATCGAGTCACCGAATCAGACAGGGTTTAGAAAAAGAATGGGAATAATGGACAACATATATGTTCTGAACTAGCTAGTAAATAAGAGAATTAAAAGGGAAAAGGGGGCAATGATAGCAATGTTCGTGGACTTAAAGGCGGCGTTTGACTCATTAGACCGAGGTGAAATAGAATAAGTTATGGTAAAAAAGGTGATAAGAGAGGGATTAATAAAGAGAGTTTCAGAAGTTTTCAGAGAGACAAAAAGCAGGGTAAAGGTAGGAGATCAAGTAGGAGATAGTTTCTGGTTGGTGAGAGGTGTGAGACAAGGATGTCCTCTGAGCCTACTTTTACTTAATTTATTAATATCAGACTTGGAAGAAAAAATGAGGAGAAAAGGTTGGGAAGGAGTTAGGATAGGGAAGGAAAAGATGTATACACTGGCATACGCAGACGGCATAGTGTTGATGGCAGAGTATGAAGAAGGGATGGCGGGATTAATTACAGGATTAGAGAAATACTTAGATGGGAAAAAGCTGAATGTAAATGTAGAAAAGACAAAGATAATGAGGTTTTGAAAAGGAAGGGGAAGGAAGAAAGAATGGACAGGAGATGGAAGGAAATAAAGTTAGAAGAAGTAAAAGAGTATAAATATTTGGGATATATCCTGCAAACGATTAGAGATCATACAGCTCATATAAGAAAAAGGATAAAAAAGCAGCAGCGGTAATGAAATAGATATGGGGAATAGGAAAAAGGTTAAAAAAAATTGGAGAAGGAGAATGTGATTATTTGATACGCTGGTATGGCCTGTATTAGGTTATGGAGCAGAGGTATGGGGATGGAAAGAATCGAAAGAGGGCCTGGAAATTTGAGACGAGGCTGAGGGAGGGAAGTTGGCGAGAAAGTGTTTGAAGGAGGTAGAAGCGAAGAGAGGGAGGGCAATCGAATTAACGAGACGGGAAGAAGAAAGGAGGGACTTCTTTAATTATAGAGAAATAGAAGACGGGACTAGAGTAAACTATGAAGAATTGGAGAAAAGGGAGAGGGAAAGACAATTAATAGAAAGATGGGGGATGATTGTGGAATCAAAATCAAATAAATGGTATAAGATCATAAAAAAGGAAGGAGTGGTAAAGTATTTAGAAAGGGGATGGGGAGAGAGAAGGTGGACCAGAATAGCAAGATTTAGATTGGGAAACGAGATAAGGGAGGGGATCTACTGGGAAAAAGAAGAGAACAGAAAGTATAGAATATGTGAATGGTAGGAGGAAACATGGGAGCATGTATGGGAAGGATGTAGGAGAGGAATGGAAGATAGAAAGAAGCTGGCAAGAGAATGTGGTTAAGATTCTAGGGGAGGTGGGCTTAGGAGAAGAATGGATGAAGGAGTTGGAGGGTGCTAGGGGAGCGAATGAGAGAGAATGAAAGAATGCATGTGAAAAAAGGCAAATGGAGGTATAAAAAAGTGAAAGAAAAAGGAAACAGAAGTCGCTTAGATTAGAAGCGTAAAGATTG
>NC_046665.1:55142694-55158427 GCF_010883055.1 Belonocnema kinseyi
AGGATAAGATTGTAAAAAAATATAGATATAAGCGGAATTATTGTAAGGAATGGAAGTCATGTAAACCCTTGGGGGACACATCATGGATAAAGAACTCAAACGTAAAAAACATAACCTAATACATTCAATATGTGTAATGCGACTGACTGTGAAGTTTCTCAATTCGAAATACAAGTTTCACATTATTTTTACATTAAAATGTTTTTACACTTATCTTTCTCAGCGATATCTCCTTCAAGTAAGTCACGGTATCTTTCTCAGCGATATCTCTTTCAAGTAAGTCACGGTAACACATAAAATACACATCTACATGGACGCTTTACGCAATATTCTGTCTCTTTCAATCTGCGCGTTTTACTGTGAAAGAAAGAGATGTTTAGAACTATAATGGAAACAATAAAGATAGGCCCCACGTGGCGAGGCGTCGTGTCGTTGCCGTATCGTGCGCACGTACTGCGCTAGTAGTAGACCCAGTATCAGGACAACCACTGGCTGAACTCTTATGTCGGTTGTCAATCAGCACTTAAATTTGGTATGTGGCTAGTAGTGCGCCAATCGCTGGTGAAACGCTGGTTCCGGTATTTCATCAGTATTACATCCAAATCAGATTTTAACAACGGGCGCCTGTACTGGCACCCATACTGAATGATAACGCTTTACCAGTATTGGCTTGCTAGCACTGTCTGAGTACTGCCTGGCAGTAATGGGCTCATATGAGCATGCCATTACTGAATAACTAGTACTTAAGCCCTACAGGCAACCAGCACTGCGCCTATATTGGCGCAATACGGACACGGTATTAGTAATTAGTACTGCTCTCGTACTGGTGAAATACGGGCACGGCACTAGCAATCGGTACTGAGCCTATACTGGCGGATTTTGAAAGAAACTTCAAGCACGGTATAATCCTGAACTTAACTTGAATTACTGCTGCTCATAAATCTCAACCTTTTTTTATGAAGACGGAATTTGTACCTGAAAGATTCTTTCGCGAAAAACTGCAGTTTTTCCGCAAGAACAAAGAAAACGTTTCACGAAACCGAGTAAAACTACGTTGAGTTGTTGTTGGTAGCCATTTAGATCGTACCAACTTCTGGCGATCATGTACAAATCGCACGAAAATGTTAGATCTATTTAAGTTGTAAATAAATTAGGAAATGAATAAATATTCATTTTTATTCCAAATGATTAAATATTTAATATTATTATTAATACATAAATTGAAAAATATTTCACAGTAATAATATTTTCTAATACTGTCCTTCCAGTACTCGCGCAGTTCTAAATATTCATGATAGCCATTACTGCACCAGTAATGGCAAGCAAGTAGCGGCTAACCAGTACTGTCCTAGTACTGTCACATATTACTGGCGCAGTACCATCTTCCCTGTACTGCCGCAGTACTAAATATTCATGGTAGCCATTACTGCGCCAGTAATGACAAGCCCGTATCAGCTGACCAGTACTGGCACAGTACTAAATATTCATGATAACCGTTACTGAGCCAGTAATGGCAAGTCAGTAGCGGCTAACCCATATTGGCGTAGTACTGAATTTTTTGAGAACGTCGCCACAATACGGATTGGTCCGACTGGGATATTACTCCTAAGTCAGTAGTACACCATTAATATGATGCCAACCGTGGTTTGAACTCTTGTGTCAGTATTTGACCAGTAATACGTATCAGTACTATGCTAGTAGTGGACCCAGTATAAAGCCAACCACTGGCTGAACTCTTATGTCGGTTTTTAAATCAGAACTTAATGTTAGTACGTGTCCAGTAGTACGCCAATCGGTGGTGAAACGCCGGTACCAGTATTTCATCAGTAATGCATATTACTCCTGAGCCAGTAGTAGACCAGTATCATGCCAACCGTTGTTTGAACTCGTGTGTCAGTACGTGACCAGTAATACGTATAAGTACTGCGCCAGTAATATACCAGTATCATGCCAACCCTTGGCGGAACTCCTGTGTCGGTATTTCACCGGTGGTGACGGTTAGTACTAAGCCAGTTGTAAACCTGTATGGCGCTAACCGTTTGCGGAATTCTTGCGCCAGTATTTTACCAGTAATGACAGTCAGTACTGAGCCAGTCATAAACTAGTACTCTGCCTATGGTTGGCACAGTACAAACAGCCAGTACTGCGCCGGTCGTGAACTCTGGCTAATATCCGACTTTTCACCCTGGGACATTAACAAGTTTAATTTGAAATAGTTTTGTTGTGTTTATCAAGGATTCTATATTAAAAGTGTTACAAGATTAATACTCTGTTCTGTATATATTAATGGCAAGGGAAAAACCGTTTAAACAAAAAACAAAAACCAAAAAAATTTATTATTTTGAAAAAATTCGAAAAACTGAGACTTGTGCTAAGTTGTGCTCGACAAATGCAGTCTTCTTTCCCCTCTAACAAAATTAAGTGAGATCAACAGTTCTCATATTAAAACTAAAAATTTAAAACTCGAAAAACATACAAGATCCAAAAATAACTAAATTTCGAGAAACTAAAACGTGTGCTGAGTTTCGCTCGACAAATGCACTCTTTATTCCCTCTAACAAAATTACGCGAGATCCACCGTTCTCATATGAAAACTCAAAATGTACCTAAAACACAAAAAACATATAAGATCCAAAAATAACTAAATTTCGAAAAACTAAAACTGGTGCTGAGTTGTGTTGGACAAATGTTTTCTTTATTCCCTCTAACAAAATTACGTGTGATCAACCGTTAGTTATCATATGAAAATTTAAAATGTACCTAAAAATCAAAAAACATAAAACATCTTAAAATAGCAAAATTTCGAAAAACTAAAACTTGTGCTGATTTGTGTATTCTTTACGTTATTCAAAACAGCGAAATTCACACCGAAATTATGATTTGTTGATTACACTGCAATTTTGAAGAATATATTATGAAAATCATTCAGTCTTTCATGTATAATTATTATTAAAATAAAAACGGTTCATATTACAAAACGGAAATTCTCTTATGTGAATGTGTGTTTTTTTTTGGATCTTTATGTTTTTTGAGTTTCAGGTACATTTTGAGTTTTTATATGATAAAGGTTGATCTCACGTAATTTTGTTATAAGGAATAAAGACAGTATTTGTCGATCTCAACTCAACACAAGTTTTATTTTTTTTAAATTTAACTATTTTTGGACATTCTATGTTTTTTGAGTTTACAGTTTGAGTTTTCATATGAGAACTGTTGATCCCACGTAATTTTCTTAGAGGGAATTAGGACAGCATTTGTCGAGTTCAACTCAGCACAAGTTTTTTTCATTGTTAACTGAAAAATCTTTATGTGTTGAGAATTCGTCTTATTGGTTAAAAATTTAACCACTTGTTTGCAGGTAACCACTTTGTTAAAAAATAGTTTTTTGTTTCAGATTCATCGTTTTAGTTTAAAAATCCGTTTTGCTTATGTTGAAATACTATTTCTTCAATGAAAACTTCTATTTTAGTTGAAGATTCATCATTTTAGATGAAAATTTATCACTTTGGGTTGAAAATTCAACTGTCTAAAAAAATTCTTCTTTTTGTCTTGGAAATTTTACTGTTTGCTTAAAAATTGAATTATTTTTTATTTAAGTTGGATATTTTTTTATTACAAATTCCACCCCTTGCTTGAAAGTGCATCTTTGCAGGTAGAAAATTAAACTACTTGGTTGTAAAGTTCAACTAATTGGTAACTATTTAGTGAAAAAGTAATATGTTTTGGTCGCAAAACTTGGGAAAAATTTAGGAGAAAATCAGGGAATTTTTAAAATGAAGTTTTCCAGTCACCCTGTGAATTATTTCTGGGATGTTATTGAGTAAAACATCTATAGTGCTCATTTATTTACATGTTTACTAACAGATTGTTTTCTTATTTGTTTCAGGTGAGTTGTGTAATGAACGTACAATTAGTTAATCGTCTTCCAAAGTTCTCGGTAAGGGAAATAATTTTTTTTTATTTATCGTCGTTCCTTGAAAATTGAGCTTGGCAAAATACCGGAACTCAAGATTTCGTAATGGGAAAGCGTCTTACATATTCTGATTTTTTTTTGTTAGGGGAAAAATGAAAGATATATAAATTCACTTTTTATTAGCTATTTGGTTTTGTGTTGGCTAATTCTAGTGAAAAGTTGCTGTGAATGGATTTTCAATTTTCGCACTTCAGCAAAGATCGAAGTCTCGAGGGAGAGAGATAAAATAGGCTCAATATTCCCGAGAATGTATTTTTGTACTCGTCGTAAATTTTCATTCCGAGAGTACACTCTCACTCAGGGTAGTCACTCAGCTTTGCTGGACCGCGAATTGTCTTTTAAGTGTCGGATCCCAAAGTAGAACATTTTTGAAAATCTTTTAGAACCGAGTTTAGTTATTCAGTGTGAAACTTTTAGAAAGTATAATCTATCATTTATATTTTACATTAATTATTGTATAGAATATAAAGAATTTCTTTTTAAAGTCCTTTAAAGACTTAAGGAAATTAATAGTTTAACTTTGATATCATACAGTTAAATGACTTGTATTAATTTTATTGGAATTAGAAATTAAATGTTAGTAAGTTTAATCTAAACTAAACTAGAGTAGGTTTTGTAATTTTAATAAATTATTAATAATACACTCTCGCCACGAAATAAGAGGCCAGCATTCATGTTATTAAGAATTTTTCTCAACATTTTTTCCCTTTAGAAAACAGTACTAAAGAACAATTTTTTGGTGGATATAAATATATTTTTGCACTCATTCAAAAATCAAACCTATTTTTTTTAATTTTAGCTACAAAAGGTGTTTTTTAAATCAGGTTGGCAGGTTATTTTATACGTCTAGAGTGAAGAAAATCTGTGCAATTGCGATAGACGTCACAAATTTCTTATCAACTTACAGATAACTTTTTCAATTATGAAATCATTCAGTTTACAATGCCTAATTCTACAATCGTTTACAGTCAGAATTTTTTATTGTAGGTCGTTTGAAATTAAACATTTTTAATTTAAATAGTTTCAAGTTGATTAACTCATATATAAATTAATTTAATTAAATTGAACTGTAAGTCGAGTATTAAAAATTGATTAATAATTTGTTTTACCCGACGATTCTGAATCTGTCCAAATTAAACAATTTACCAATTTTAGCGTTACCAATTCAACTGCTTTAATTAGAAATCCTTAGTAGTTAACAAATGTAATCATCGTATTGAAACTTTATAAAACTATTTTCAGTTTAAAAACAATTTCAAGTTAAAAAATTCATAATAATTAAATGCTTTTATTCAATGTTAAATCCAATATGATCCATTTAAAAAATTTAATTTGTAGGTGAAAGGGTTGAATTTTGTTGTGTACCAAATAATTGAACTATTATTAATTTCAATATAGTAAAAAAATAGTCGTTTAATTTGAATATTTCTAACTGAAATTGTTTAAAATGATAAGATTTTGAAAATTTATTGATTCATTCCTCAATTTAGAGTATTAAAAATGTTTGCGTCGATTTATATTTTTTAATCCGAAATATTTGAATTGTTCATCATATGAAAGATTAAAATAACACATTTTTCAGTTTAACGGAACCTAATTTAAAATTCTTAAATTAAAAAATGTTAAAACAATTGTCAGCTTTAAAAGTTCGATTTTTTTTAATTCTTGGAACAGGTAATTCTCTCAGACTTTAAAAATTTTTTCTTCTGAAACTGAATTCGGTTCTATTTCAAAATTTATTTCCTTTGAAACCAAAATTTGCCAGAATTTGAAACTTTCCTTGTCCATATTTTAGGCAAAGGGAATTACTATATTTTTAAAACAAATATGAATGTGACATCGAACAGGAAATTTCTATAAAGTCGGATTATAATTTAGATTTTGGGGCAGGGACTTTCCGAAAATAATGATCATTTTCATTTTTGAACGAGTAATTTCCATAAAGAATTATCAATTTTTGTTTGGAACAGAGAATTTTCGTATAGAATTATAATTTAGAGTTTCAGATTTTAGGACAGGGAATTTTCGTAAATTTCAACATGAAACGGGAATTTTGGAAAGTAATTTTAATTCTGGTTGAGAAGAAGGTATTTAAAAATATCTCTATTTGAATTCATAATTATAATTTGTCATAAAAATCTCTGTTCCAAATAAGAATTTTAATTCTTATGGCCAAAAATGATCGGATGTTTCAACTTATAATAATAATTCTTTTCCAAAATTTCCTATTCCAAATCATGAAATTTTTAAAATCTTTTAAAATATTTACAGATCTTTCAAAATAGTTTGAAATCATACAAATATTTTGCACTCTTGTAAATTACCTAGAGAAATCAATATTTGACCGAGAATTTAAAATCATCCATCGGACAATTTGCATATGCGTCGGAAGAAAAAGTGTGCCCTTTTTTTTGTCACAAAAATTTTAAGAAATAGTAACTAAATTAAAAATAATTTATTTATTGGAATCAAAGACACTTGTTAAAAAATCGACATAACGTTGTTATTATTTGAGAGAGAGAATAATTGATTAATTAATGAAAAAATGGATGTAAGAAAAAATACGTTAACGCTGAACGAAATCTGTGGAGTAAAATCCAGGCTACGTCAGTGAGCGGAGCTGGGTAACCAACGTACATAGTCGCGCAGCCTGGGCCAATATACCCCTCTCTTTAATTCGATACTGGCGGTGGTGTAGATGGAGTAGCGATCCGTTTTTCCGACGGATCGAGTACGTCACAGGAGAAAGAAAAATCCATTTTCCCGGCCGGGTGACGACGGTGGTGGACTGGGGGCAACATCGTGGTAGCAGAAAGAGAAAAGAGGAGGGAACCCTAGGCAGGCGCGGTAGATTCGCCGACCTTGACCTCTGTCCTCAACTGATGCAGACTGGTCGATATGTTCCGTTCTTACCCCCTCCAAAACTAAAACTGCCCTCTCTTTCATGTTACTGTTACCCCCTCCACGTATACCCACCCCTCAATGTATATCCACCCCTCTAAGAACCATCCGCTTATGCCCTATAACTATATGATTCAGCCTCACTGCTACGGTTGGTACCACTGCAAGAGTGTCGCCACTTGTTAAGGGTGCGAATTCCTAACTTTGGTGAAAACAAAGTTTTCTTTCGGTGTTGTCCACGTGTTCGTTCGTTGCGTGTCGTTTTGTTTCATGAGTTTCATACAGAAAAATGTTTTTTTGAACCAAAAAGAAAAAAAAAAACTTTTTGTCTAATTTCCGTCGAACTTGTCCTTCGACTGGTTCCTAGTTCTTTCGTGGTCCTGAAACCTCACACTGGGCTTGGAATAAATTATACTTGCCAAAAATAAAATATAATAAACAAATAAATATAAAAAATTTATTTATTAGTATTCATTACGGTGCACAGCGGTCTGGAATAGGAATTTACTGTGCGAAATCAACCACGTGTCTTACTTCTTAACTGATTTAAAAGTATTTTTTAGAAATAATCAGCATTTAATCCTTAAGAGGACTGTGGTTTGCGATTTGTTAATTTTTTTCAAAGAGCAAAATTATATAAACAAATAAGGTGACAAAGTTGGCCATTTTGGCTTTGTAAATTTTTATCTTAAGAAAATATACAGAATGAAACTCACTATCAGGCGAAATTATTGCACGTGCACTCATGGAGAAGAACTGATTATAATAATATTCAATTCATTAATTATAAAAAAGTTAATGAACAAATTCTTACTAGTGTTTTTTTTCTCATCGAAAAAATTGTTTTTTCCACGCTAGTGGTTAATGCTTTTTATAAACATAATTTGTCTTTAAAAATTGCAAAGGTTAACATTTACTGTTTCCCAGGCGGAAATATTATATATATATAGTTTATATATAGTGTGAAGTATTATATATAATGTTCATGTGTTTTATACATTATTTGTATAAAACAAATTAATATTATATATGAAACTTCACATTATATATAAACTATATATAATTTTTCCCGCCTGAGTTTTATTAACATTTTTATAACAAAATTCTTAATAAATGAGTTTTTCTTATATCTACCCTGACAGAAATGAATTGCTGGTACAATCATATTGGGCGTTAGATTGGCCATCGATTTGTCTATTCCAGCCATACAGAATGCTAATCTAACCCGCAATATAACTGTATCAGCAATTCATTTTTTTCAGTGTAAGCTGAATTTTTCTGACCAAATGTCATTCACAATTGTATTAATGTTAAACATTCATGTAATTGATTGTAAATAATAAAGATTTTTTATAATTTCATTAAACAAATATCCCAAACGATCTTTTCCACGTAGAAAAAAAATGTTTTTCAAAATATTGTTGCAATGGCATTTATAGTGACAATATTAATAATTTAAATTGAAATAAAAATAACTTATGTGATTGTTATGCACGTTTTTTAAAACAAAAACTAAGATTTATCATTACTCACTTTCACAAGCAGATGCTTCTTCATTGAAATTTTGCGAAAGTAAACTAACAGTGATTCAAAGTAACTAAAAATCTCGAAAATGACGTTTCTAACAAAGGCGCAATTTTCGACTTTTTTAAGATTTTTTAAAAATACTAACCAAAGGGGGATAACGTGAATATGATTATGTTTCTAGGTTAAAAACTTTGCAACAAAATTATTTTCCACTCTTTATCATGCGACCCCGTAACAACTGACCCTATATTACGATATTAATTTATAGTTACTGTTTATAATTATTATTTATAATTAATATTTATAATTAATATTTCCAATTAATATTTCTAATTACTATTTTTAATTACTAATTATCATTACTTCATTAATTTCTATTTTAGAATGTTATCACCTTTCCATCTATTTTGGAAAATGTTCACTTTATCCCTCTTTTTTTCAATTGACAAAGTAAAATTTAATTTTTAAAAACCTGATGAGATCTAACCATTTACAGAAAATTTACATTATACGAATGTTATTTAGTGAATACAATTTTTTTTACAAAATTATGAATATTTAAATTTTAAAAAGGATGAAGCAAATTATCACAAAGAGTTCTCGATCTTTAAAGAGTGGTATTATTTAAACCGATATATAAATTAAATTATTTTGCCTTGAATATGATCGAAATTTTTGTTTTCTTTCTAAATCCGTTGGAAAATTCTTTTAAAAACTTCAAAAATATTGGCGTGAAAAACGTAAACAGAATATTTTTAGATCTTTTTAAGAGGAATGATTTTGTTCTTTTGACTTTTGTCGTATCTTGTGTCGTTTTTGTAAAAAGGGTGGATTTTCGTGTTTTGGAGAGAAAAAATTAATGACAAAAATTTAGAATAAAGAACCAAAATCTAAATATATGCATGTCTAAAAAATAATATATTAAAAAAAAAATTCAACAACTTTTTTGTATTAGCGTACTTCATTAGCATTAAGAGTTAAAATATGCATAATTTTATCAAAAAGGAACGTCCGCAAAACGTAACTTCCGCCGGATATAAAAAGGAAACAAAAGGTTCTAATTATTTTTTATCAATCCGTAAAATACGTGTCGTTTCATTTCCTTTGATATGATTCGGTGGGAATTTTCGTATTAGATAATTACTGTAATGTGACGTGTTCAACAAATAAAAATATGTCAATAAACATTGATTTCAATGTTTATTTATTTGATAGAACATTTATTTGTCACGTACTTTAAAAAAATACATTCTAGCTATTTGAATCAGTGATAATTAATTGGGAATAAGTTTCTGTTCTCTGAGATTTAAGTACTTTTCACCCTTCGTTTTCTGTTATTTAGACTTTTAATAAATCGCTGCTGGAAATTTATACTTGTGCTTCGGGTATTAATATTAGAATATTTTATACAGCTCGAACTCCAACCAAACAATCCTCAGTCAGATTGCCTTGCATTTTAAATGTGTCAATACTTTAAATCAATAAAAATTTTGTTGTTTCATGTTTGTTAGATGAAATAAATTTATAAAGAGGCTTTTCAAAATGAGATAATTATGTGAAAACCAAGATTATGAAATTCAACACATTTTTATTTTAATTAAATAAAATAATCAGTTACATTTTAATGTAATTGTAAAATAGTTGCTGATGGATTTGGCTTTAGGTTACAAACTGCAAATGCGACATTTTCTTATTTTTACAATTTAATAATCAGTTGGGAACTATATTGCCCCTCGAAGACGCCCTTGAAAAATAGTTGTACAAATATTTTCTATGGCATTCTTGATGGTCAATATAATTCCCCACTGATTATTAAATTGCAAAAATTAAAAAATATCATTCAACTAAATCAGCATTTATAAAAAATGGTTACGCTTTCGTTTTACTTGAGTCCTTATTTCTACAATAACGATCAGGTATTTTTTTAAGATATGCAAATATTTGGATCCAACTGTAACGAAATTTATTCTTTTAACAAATGGTACAGTTATAAAAATGGGAAAAAATCTCACCTATGAACATCGCAGCAAACAGATGTGCTGTCGGCCAAATGCCAATTCGAAAGCTTTCTCAATGTTGCTTCGTGATTACAATGTGTAACTAATTTATTTTTATCGAACGGGAGTGATGCAATCAAGTGTGATTACTTAGAATTTCATTTGCTCGGAGCATCCTTATCAAATTCAAGGTCAATTAAATGAGATACTGTCCAGATTCCGAAAAATGAAAAACAATAGCTTGAGAAATTCCATCTCTAGTATTTTTCTCAGAATTCCGAAAATTTGATACTATTTTTTTCAATTTAATGAATATAGGAGAGAAGCAGGCTATTTCCGCTTTTTGTCAAATAATAATTTTTAATTTACAAACAGATTAAATTGATGTTACGTGCCGCATTACCCAAAAGGTAGGACAAGTTGATTTTCGTAATTACATTATAGATTAAATTGCTCTTTCCAACAATTAACATATGAGTTGGAAATTCAACTGTTTTAGAGTGAATTGACATTTTCAGCTTGAAAATTCAACAATTTGGTTCTCATTTTTTTGCTTGCTTGCTTCAGAAATCTTTCTTGGTTGAAAATTCCTCTTTTTATTGGTTTGAAAGTTCATCTCTTTTGGTAGAAATGTGATGTTTTTGGTTTTTTGAAATATCAACTATTGGATTTTTTGTTGAGGAATCATATTGTTTATTTAAAATTCGACTTTTTTCGAAAATTCAACTATTTTGTTAAAAATTCGTAAGTGCAATTTTTTGGTTGAAAATTTGTTGTTCCTTTTTGAAAATTCAACTATTCGTTTAAAGATTCAATTATTTTGTGCAAAATTCAACTTTTTGGGTCGAAAATTTATCTGTTTTATTAAAAAGTCATCTTTTTAGATAGAAGATTCGTCCTTTTGGTTTGAAAATATATATATATTTTTTTTTTGTAGAAAAGTTCGTGGTTAAGGGCATGTGATACTTCGTCGTGTGGTTAATCGGGTACAGTTCCCATGGCTTTTTTCCACAAAAATGAAAAAATGTTTAAACTGAATTGGGAGATGCTATAAAATATCATAGCGGTCGTACCCGGATGTCACTGAAAAAATCGATACTAATTCCTAAGCGCTATGCAAATTAATAACATTTTGCTAAATTGAAACTTTTTTTAATTAACCCACAAAAAAAGTGTGTGGAGATGTCCGTTAGCATGTTCGCTATCATTTCCCAAATTTTAAAGACAAAATATTTATTATTCTAGAAAAAAGCCGGGGGAACGTAAGACTGGTCAAATCTACAATTTTCTAAGTATCATATGCCCTTAAGGTTCAGTTGTTTTCTTAAGCAGACAGTAGTTCTATCATCACAGTTTCTTTTTGTTACAAATACTGATTTTTACGTGCTATTGTCATAAAGTAGGTATAATTTGATGCGTAATAATGTATCCTTGTAGTGCAGATAGCTTACTGTTCAAAATATTTATTGTTGTTTTTAGAAATGTTGATTGTAAAGTATGGGAATGTGGGGGGGGGGGGGGGGGGGGGGGGGGGGGGGGGGGGGGGGTGTCGAACGGCACTTCTTACTCCAGCGCTTGTATATGGCATTATAGGTTATTTCACAATCACCAGCTGTCGACAAAAAAGTATTGTCGTCTGCCTGTTGTGAAACTTATTTGAAAGCATCCCAAGTGAGCAATGGGTCCAGTGTCACGTATGCAAAAACTGGGTTCATCAAAAGTGTGTTGTGAACTCACAATCGAAAATTTTCGTTTGTATCACTTGCGAAATTGACGACGAATAAGTCTCTAAGAATATCAGTTGCATACACATTTATATTATTTTGTTTTTTTATTTATTGTGAGTTACTTGAAGGCAATTCAAAACAACAATTTTTAATTAATTTTATAAATAATCATCCTATTTTCTTTGTTTAAAAAAGTATGTTGGGCTGTGAAGTATGATAAAATTTTGGGTCCTTCAAAGCAACGAATTTTGTATGTACAGCGAAAATATTTGTTCTGCACTCACCGAATTTCGGGGAACCTATAGACACAACCTAAAAGGAAAATTAACCATTGAACTTGAATCAAAATTTAAAATCGAATAAAATTTATCATTATTCGATCTAATACTTGAAAAACTCTGTATTTCATGAATTCCCCATTTCTCAAAGTGATTTTTATCCAATAAAATGCCATTGTGTGCATTGGTGTCGACGCAGTTTCCTAGCGAATAATTTGATCTGGCGTTGCGAATTTTCGATGACGCGCCGATGACGCGCGCTCTTCCACGTGACTGGGTTAACTGACTTCGTTGATGGAAGTCAGCTCAGCGGACAAATTGCCAAAACCTTGGTTGGTGAACACATTATAGTGGATACCTTTTTCAGTACGTTCGATTTTTTGTTTCGTCCACTGCAACGCAGTAGTTGACAACCAATAGAACCACCGCGAAACCCTCGTGGTGATTGTGCGCGTTTTGTATCGATTTTCTCGCAGAAGCGGCTGGATTTTTGCGGGGTGCCACATATATTTTGCTCGACGCAATCTCCTTTCGAGAAGCATCCTTTAATGCGCACTTATCACGGGACAAAGTACACGACAAATATTTTTTTCTACTGACTCTCACCAGTAATTCTTATAAAAAGATTCTTTCTCGTTTCTATCACCTTTCCTCTCACCAGACTCTTGAACAGCTTTTCAATTCCAGTGCGCAGACAGGAACAACCATACCTTTAAGAAAATGCGTCTTTGTTATGTTTCGGTTTATTTGTGGATATTTTTTTGTCTAAATAAAAAGGGATTTAGTTGTTGGATCAGAGAGATGGAAATTGTAATATTTTTATAAGTGAGAATAATCATAATAATGTTATTGTTATTTAATACAAAGCAATATCAGATTGGCCGAGAGATTGGCGAATAGCGACTTCAATAGTAGCAGCGGTGGGATGCATTCAATTCCCCCCTTTTTAAAGAATTCTCGTTTTCTCGCTTAAATGCGAACTTAATTAATCATCCTTTTTCATTGAGAATTGAACAATTCTGGTAAAAAAATCGTCTTTTCAGATAGAAAATTAATCTCTTATTGTAAAATAGTCATCTTTTTGGTTGAAAATTTATCTTTCTTGATTGAAATTAAATTTTGTGTTAAAAATTTACCTGTTATCTAAAAAATTGAACTTTTTAACTGCTGAAATTTCTTATTAAGAAAATCCAACTGTTTTGTTCAAAAATTCGTATCTTTTGGTTGAAAGTTCAACTATTTGGTTCGAAGTTTGTTTTCAATTATTATCATTTTTTTATTTAACTCTTTGGTTGTAAATGCAATTTTTTTCGATCACTGTTTAATCTTTTTTGTTTTAAAATATCGACCATTTCATAGAAATTTCATTTTTGTATGTTTGGTTAAAATTTAACTGTTTTGTAGATAATTAGTCTTTTGACTTGACAATTTAACAGTTTGGTGGAATTATTTTTTTTTCTTGTCCGCAAAATCTTTCTCGGTTTACAATTTAACGGTTTGTGGTTAAGAATTAACTTTCATAAAAATTCATATTTTTTGGAAATTAGAAAAGTCGTCGTTTTCGCTTTAAAGTTCAACAATATTATATCTATATTATTTTATTTTTAAAAATTTCTTCCTCTATTTTTATTTTTTTAAAATCCCCCTCGCAAACAAACTATTATGTTAAATTAAATAAGTTTTTTAAGCTCGTTAAAATGAAAAATTTGAATCTTGAAGAATTTAATAATTGCTAATTGGAGAGTTTTAAAGTTGAGCAACTTTGAAATTAAACTATTTGATTTTGAACCCGGTCGAAATCGAACAGTCGCAAGTTTTTTTATGCCCAACTTTGCAGAATTTTAAATTTAAAAGCCTTTCAAAATGTTGTACATTTTTTATAAAGAATTTTAGATTGGAAATCTTAGAGCAGACTTAAAAAATTTTGTAATAATAATTATCATTATAAAATTGAAATATTAAAACCAGTCTGATTTCAAATTGAATTTTATGTGTATAATAAAACTTTGTGATCTAAGTTATTTTTTATTTAACGCCTTGGAAACGAAAAATTATTATTTATAATGGAAAATATTATAGTCTGGTTTTTTATATCAATTTGTATTTTACATATGTTACAAATTGGATGCATAATTCAAAAAGTTTTTATTTCAAAAACTTTGAATTGGTGCGATGCAAAATTAAGAATTAAATTTTCAATATTAAAAAAGTTTAAAGCTTCTATTTATAATCGTGATATTGTTAAAAAAATGTAATTGGAAAATCTTGGAACATTTGTTCTTTGTATTATATGGATTCGCTATAACCTGAGTAAAGTTACAGGAATATTTTTTTTCTGATTATTTAGTTTTAAAACATTTTTCTGATGAAAATTCACTGAAATTAAAGCTCCTTCAATTTCATAACTTACTACCAGAAGGAAATTCAAGGTATCCGCTTTATCAATTTCCCTGTTTTATATTCGGATTTCGATTCACTGAAAACCTCTAACGGAAGCTTGTTAACCAATTTTTTGCGCTCTATATTTAGGCACCTCTTTTTTATTGATTCTTACCCCATTGTGCGGGACAACAATATCGAATATCGTGTCACTAAAAAGTTAGTTAAAAAATAATCGGATTCTCGGCAGTTCCGAACTAACGCTATATGTTGCATCCCACCATTTTCATATTCACCGAGCATTTTGCATACTCTCAACAGCTTCAAGCGAGAAGCTTTTTATAAATTCATTTTCCCTGCATTATTGCATAAGGCTTTCTAATTGAATAATATGCTAACTTCTTCCTGTCCTTGTTTATTGCTCAGAAAGTGTTTTAAATATTTCTCTCGTTGAAAACATTTCTCCTTAGTCTTCCGGTATTCTATTCCTAATAAGAATTTAATTTCGAAATATTTCAAGTCTCCTGAATTTCACAGAATTTAACTAAAAGTGGAACGATTGAAAATCCCGAAAATTAAATTCTCTGACATTGCATGAAATCTACAAAAAAATGATCAAATTTCCGATTCTAAAGGTTATGTCTAGTCGCCTCGAAAAAATTGGAGGTGTTATTATTTTATTATGCCACAATTATTTAATTGCTTAGATTCGCGAATTTTATAATTCGTGAATTTTCTGTGGTCATACATTGTACAGTGTCGGGTATATTTCATAAAATTCGAAATTTTATTTCGAGAATTTTCTTTTATCGGAATACGAGGGTAGTTCAATAAGTCCTTAGAATGACTAACAGATGGCGCGCGAATTGCTCCAAATCATCTGTTTTCAGTCAGCACCACTCCCGACTAGATATATGGTGCAGTCACAGTCCACATCTTCTGAGTTTACGT
>NC_046665.1:55158527-55168843 GCF_010883055.1 Belonocnema kinseyi
ACTGGTTAGTTACTGTTACCATCGAAGTAGTTGTTGTAGCTTATACCAACTCTACTAATGAGGAGCTTCTTGTCGCAACTAACCATTTTTTTCAGTGTGCCTCTGTAAGTGCTTATTTTGAGGAACTTCCGAAAACGCACTTTTCTGAAGGATTAAAAAAACTTGAAACGCGATTAACCAAGTGTATAGAGCTCCAAGGAGATTATGTTGAAAAATAAAAAAAAATTTACCCAAAAAAAATTGTTTTTATACTTCATTCTAAGGACTTATTGAACTACCCTCGTATTATGATTCAGGAATGTTAAATTGTTTATATTTTATATAATTGCGGTACATTTATATTTTGAATATTCTCTTTTTCCGGGAATTTTACAGTTTTTAGAACCTTATTTTACAAGATTTTTCAGTCTTCCCCTTCTCATGTTATCGAATTTGAAAATTCCTAAAATAAAATTGTCGACATTATAAAATATCCAACACTGTAAAATTGCTGACATAGGGAAATTTTCGAAGCATAAAGTTTCCTAATCGAAATAAAGAAAAATTTTCTAACTCGGGTAGAAATTATAACCTGGTTCTTAAGAGGCCCTGTCTAGATTAACTATTTTCTGTCGAGGCCCTACAGTACCAATCTATCGAGGGCGCAAGCGAAAGCATATGCTATTGTTTCTTATTTTGTTGTTTCAAATAAAATATTATTAAATTATTAAAAAATTGATCATGCCTTAAATTCTGAAGTATGATGCTATGGTTGCAGTAGTATTAAAGTTTAACCAGCACATTGCCATAATCTATTACCAGAAATTTTTGATTCAAAGAAGGAAAATATTAATCCAATTGTAAAATACATTTTCTTTGCAAAAGTTTAATCTAAAGATTGTACACCTTTCTGTAGCCTCTGACAAACATTTCTCCGTTTTCTCGTATTTTTATTGACATTCTATTATTAACTATACTACGCACGTTATTCTAAAACTAAACTTATTGTTAAATTTGACTAGAGAAGAATTATTACTAATAACTAAAGACAAACGCAGTTTATTAAAATATCCGCAAGCGCGGAGAATCGAACGCACGCACCGCATGCTTATAAGTCGAACGCCTAATCCCATAGAGCTACGATGCCACGTTGAGTGAGGTATCATAAATGCTTGAGGGCATTCATCCGATACTTTAGAAATTAGGAAAAAAGGTTTTTGAAGCTCGATTTGTTATATATGATTTTTAAACGTACTTACGTGATTTCAAATTAAATCGATATTTAAGAAAAATTCTTTTCAAATTTTTAAGACACCAAATGTTTATAATTTTTTCAGCAAAAATTTAATTTTTCAAAGTTTGTAACTCGGTTATTTTTTTAATTTGTTTTTTTTTTAATTTAAGTATAATTAAGCATAAGAACATTAATGTACTTTTTTACACTCACAGCTGTTTTACCTGTCGAGGATTTTACAAGGTCCCTCGAGAAAATAATTAATTGATCGAAAGTATTTTTTAAATATATCTTTATTAACAAAGCTTGTTAGCTAGTTTAATTAAAAAATATAGTGCTAAAAGTGAGTTTATAAATAATTTAAGACAAGTAGCACACGACAATAACCTGTCGAAGGCCAGCAGAGGGAAAGCCTAGATTTTTCCAGCTAGGAAATCTGGCTGCGGCCTCGTGTGAGCCAATATTTAGTTTAGGCATAAAGAGGCAATTTCTACCCGGGAAGTAATATGGATAACTGAAAATAACGAGACATAAAACTCCCGACACTGGAAAATTTAGGAAAAAAATATACGAAATACGAAATTCCTGAAAATAGAAAGCTGCCAAGTTAAAATTCCCGAATTTGAAAATTACAGAATCGAAAATATTAATCAATAGTTAAAAAATAAAAAATAAATAAATATAACAAAAACCTGTTATGTTATGAAAAAAAATGTGTATTTCATTACTTTTTATTATTGATCAAATTTTTTAGTTGTTTATATACGGAAATTTCAAAGTGTGGGTTATTTCATACCTGGGCAACAGTGCGCTAGGAATTTTCTATTTTGAATGTTTTCTTTTTCGAGAATTCGTTAGCGTCGGGAGATTTATTTTTCGGGTTTTGTCACTCGTTCGATTCAAACGTGTATTTCTAAATTTAATAATTTTTAGGTCACCGGGTGTAAATATTTGTAATGTTTTCTGTATGGAAAATATTCTCCTTATATTGCAGACCATTAATTGTTATGAAATTACAGTGTTTTGCATTCTAGCCCGGATAATATGGCAAAAAAAATTATTCAAATTAAGAGCTTATTTCTCAATCAATAAAAAATACGTTTGCTAAACATTGCAAAGTCGGGAATTTTATTTTTCAGTCTTCCTCTAAAAATATGATAACTTATTTTATTTATATATTTTTCAAATATCGATATCAAATTTGTCTAAAAATAATAAAGTTTTTATTCGAGAAAGGCAGGGTTTAAAAAGATATATTATTTTAAATCCAATTTTTCAATTTCCCTCTTTTATATGTATTTTATTTTTCAGGGGGTTTCCGTCTTCTTATAAAAATATAAATCATTTTACTTATATATTTTTTTAAAATATTGAGATCAACTTGTGTCAGATTAATTTTTCCCCTAAAAATGGCAGAAATAATTTTATTTCCGTATTTTTAAAATATTGAGATCAATTTTTGTTTAAAGCTAATGAAGTTTTTAATAGATGAAGGTGGGGTTTAAAAATATATTTTTTTAATCCAATTTCTTAACGAAGTGTCTCGTCCGGAAATTCGGGATGACTAGTCCAATATTTTTCATATGGTTGGCTAGTCGTTCCGAAAATTCGGGAATACTAGTCCATCCCCTTTTGCAAATCCCCTAATTTTTCGGGATGACTAGGAACAGTCATCGCTTAATCCCTCTTTTTCAATATATTTTATTTTTCAGGATTTTTAATTCTTCCCCTGAAAATATCATGAATTATTATTTATTTATTATTTTTTTTAATGTTGAGAACAACTTGTCTAAAACTAATGAAGTTTTTATTGGATGAAGGCGGGGTTTAAAAATATATTTCGTTGAGTCATAGTGAACGTAATAATGGGCGAAGAAGAGCGTTCTTTCTGCATCCCGGCATTCTCTTCGGCATAGCGATCGTACGTTTATACCGTCGTTCGCATTTCAGACGAAGAAGGCGCCAAACAAATGCAAAAGAGAATCAGGACAGCATGCTCATTCTTAGCGACCTTATTCCTACCCGACAGATGGACTCCAGATCCCATCGTAGGCGCACTTTATATCGGCCAAGAAGGGCATTTAACACCGTTATCATCCTGCACGCGAAGTTGGCAAACGTCCAGGAATTCTTACGCCTCTTCGTCACCAAAGCAATCCGTTCAATTCCGTTTAGTTCGACGACGCGACGTGACGTGACGCTTCCCCGCTGATGACCGGTTGAACATCCGCTATAGTCTATGACTCCTTGTCTTAATTCAATGTCTATAGATAGTATCTATTCTTCTGTACCCTTCACCTTTTAATTTCTTTTTTCTTTTTTTCTTTGCTTCCCTGTGCTTTATCCTCTCTATTTAAATGGCGGGTAATTTAGGACACTCGCTTCCGAAGTAGAAAATATCCTAAAAATGTGGTCCAGCGGAGCACAGTGGGGTATTTTGGATTTGTTCGTGCAAAAAATCGACGACTCGTCAATTTTCAACCGAATTGAATTTTTTTTTAATACTCGTGAATAAATTTACTGTCGGAGAGATACGCCACTATTACGGTTTGAATCGTCTGTACGTCAAAAAAACGTCGACCAACGGCGGCAGTCGTCGGTCGATTTTTAGGCTATTCAGATGTGAGTAATATTTGGTAATTCGTACAAACAATGCTTCATGCTCTTTGTTATTTATGTTTTCAACCATTACAAATGCAAACCTTTCTATTCTCATTCTATTTTTGCAATAAAAGTTTTAAACAATAGTTAATAAAGGTTCATAACGTTAATACTTTAATTTTCAAATTGTTCAACCGAGAAACATTTATTCTGAAGAGATCGACGAAAGAGTATTTTATAGAATTTTAAATCTTTTTTTCTTACAGTTTTTATGTTTATTTTAATAAAAACTGTAAGATAAAAAGATTTAAAATTCTATACAATACTCTTTCGTTGATTTCTTCAGAATAAACGTTTCTCGGTCGAATAATTTGAAAATTGAAGCACTAACGTTATTAACGTTTATTAACTATTATTTAAAACTTTTATTGCAAAAATATAATGAGAATAGAAAGGTTTGCACTTGTAATGGTTAAAAAAATATCAATGAGCATGAAGCGTTGTTTGTACGAATTACCAAATATTACTGACATTTGAATAGCCTAAAAATTGGCCGATGACTGCCGAAGTTTTTTTGACGTACTGACGATTCAAACCGTAATATTAGCGTATCTCTCTGACAGTAAATTTATTCACGAGGATTAAAAAAAAGAAAAAATTCAATTCAATTGAAAATTGACGAGTCGTCGATTTTTTGCACGAACAAATCCAAAATACGCCACTGAGCGGTGGTGGATTACTGGATCTAAACTAGACTATCACGAATTTTCAACAAAAAAGGATTGTTTTTTTTTTTTAACAAAACATGAAATTCAATCCAGATATTTGAAGTTTTAACCAAAAAGTTTCATTTTCTACAGAGAAAGACGAATTTTCAACAAATACATGAATTTTTAATGAAGTAGTTGAATTTTCACCTAAAAAAGACCAATTTTTCACCATACAGTCGTATTTTTAAATAAAAAAGAGAATTTTTCCACCAGAAATGGAATAGTTACATTTTCCGGAGGATGCGCGAATCCCCCTCATGTAGGTCGTGAGCCATAGGTTACTTGCGCTAAAACTGTTTCAAGGGACGAATTAGGAGGATTAGAAGTTCAACGATGAGGGGATCTCTTTTAAAATAGATTAAGGTGTTAAATGTAGGTACGAAATACAGAATCTTAGTAGGAAGATGGAAAAATAATACAGATACATAATAACATCAGAATATTTATTTGTGTTCGTCCATCTACATCATTTCGCAGTAAATCCCAGAGATATTATTTATCTAAAGTTGGGTAAAAATGCTGAAAAACAATGGAAAACTATAATTATCCGACTGCAGATAATTTTTATTATGAACCGTATAAAAATTATTCGTCGACGGACAAATGTAGTTGTAAATTGTTTGCAACGTTTTTATCCAACTTCAGATAAATTATATTTGTGAGATTTATATTTTTATACAATATATAAACACTTTTACACAACTTATGAGAATATATAAAAAAAATGCCTATCACAGTGTAAGAACTTAAAGTTTTTAACAAAAAATTTGAAAAAATTGCACTACGCTTTGTGGTTAAAGCATTAGTTTCGTAAATATATGAAACTTATACTTGTACGCTTGTAAGCTGTTGCGATTCTGTGAAAAAATAGCTATAAATTTTCAGATTCGCATTACTTCTCTCTAAATCTGAATTAGTAAAAATTTTTATATTTAAATTAGTAAACGTATGGCTTACTAACAAAATAGTAATATTTTGAGGGTTTACTTTTAAAATAGTAATAGTAATAGTAAATAAAAACATACTAATCCGGAAATTCATACATTTGGTATAAGTAATCTCTATTTTCACAATATCATCAACAAAAGAAATGACGACGCTTTTTCGAATACATTGCTGGAAATCTTCAGAAGCTCAAAATGAACTGTGATGTAGATTCTAGCAAATTAAAGCTTACATTTTCCTTCATTGCAGATATAAGAAATCTCACCAATAATTCTGTGATTTATAACTCGCAATCTACTTTTTGCTTTTGGCATTTTAAGTTCTATGAAAGAAAAACAATATCACGACGATAACAGAAAACTTGATATAATCTTGTCTAACCTAACCCGACCGGATGTGGTTCTGACGCGAGCCACACCATCTGCCCCCTTGCGGCCACATGTGAAAAATCCGACCGGGCCCAGATCGGAACTATGGAATAAGTTGGTCAATTTTTGCACGGGTAATTTCTAAATAAATTAAAATTGGTAGGATATAATTTTATTTATCTATTTTCATTCATAATTGTACGACACCGAAAAAATCAAAAACTTTTTAAATTAAGTAATATTTAACTGTTTATTTAGATTGGACAGTTACAAATGAAGTGTTCCAAATAAAACAATTTAAAATAAAATTATTAAAAATTGGAAGCCCCAGTAGTTGGATGATTTATTATGGACCGTTCAAAATTCCATACGCTAAATTTTGAATGTTCAATTGTCCCATTCTGAAAATTCGTAATTGAAATCGATGAATTTTGAAAAGTATTTATTAAAAAGTGCAAAATTATTAATCTTACACGGTTTATATTAAAATATTAAAACTTTATGCCGTGTAAAAGTTATCCGATAAATTAAATAAAAGACACAAAGAAACGTATATCTGCTATTCAATGTTTATAATTGCAAAAAGTTCTAAAAATAGTTTTTCCTTTAAATTATAAATGTTTAGGACCAGATAAAACGTAAATGATTAGATAAGAAAGACTTAAAGGAGACATGTTTCACTAATCTATTTTCTATTATGGTAATCGTGACACATTGAGAAAAAGTAACTGAATTGATTCCGAACAAAAAATGCTCTGCACATTGCGTCAATTCAATGAATGATACTATCAATGCTAATATTTTTCATTGACTGAGATTGAGGACGTTTAGTCAGATCTTTTTCGGTATATTTTGACTTGAAATGTAAATTTTTCAGAGAGAAAGTATGCAAATATTCTGATTGATATCAGCCTTTCGTAACAGTGCCAGGACGTATTTTTTAGAAATGGGGTTTGCCTCTCCATCTCATAGGCAGACGTAGTTTCTTAGAGTAGTGACTGAGGTTAGTGCCAATTCAGTAGAGAAACAGACAAACACCGGAAACTACCATCTTCAAGTTTTTTCTTCTGTATAAAATTTGGTAAAAGTGGAGCAAATTTCAGATACATCAGTATCATCAAATTCATTGAAAAAGGTTTTTTTTTTAATTGTTTGATAACCTGAATTGTGGAGTAAATAATTGATGTAAATTAATAGAGAGCTATAGTGAAAACAATGATCGAGTGATAATGATACTTCTGTTATCAATATTGTCCATGTCAGGGTCAAAGGTATATCTTCGAGATTAGTTTGTCAACTGATCTTTGATTCTTAAAAGAATCAGTTTCTTCTCAATAATGCAAATAACGTTGTGATCTTATTTCAATATTAACGCCCGATAAGATAAACTGACTTTATCATAATCTGGTTTTATTGTGGTTTTACTCTTTAATCGAAATTGGAATCTCTGAATACATTATTAGGGTTATTAAATTAATATTACATTAAATCAATCCAATAACTATTCGACGCATTAGATATTCTTTTTTGTTAATAATTAAAATTAATTGAAAAAATTAGATACATCTTTAGTAATAAAGACGTCACACACAGTACTTTTATCTTTTTGCTGCAGAATTCATCTCTTGGTGTTATTAAAAATACTACTTTTTGGTTAAAAATTTAATTATTTTGTTGAAAATAGAACTATTTTGTTCAAAAGTGACCTTTCTTGGTCAAAAAATCAACTTTAATTCGCCGTTTAGGCTTGGAAATGCAATTGGAATGTAGATTTTTTTAAATCAGGTTTTAATTGTTTTAAACTTTTCTTTGTTGAAATTTAGTCTTTTTTAACATAGTGCAAAAAATTCACTTTCAACCAAAAAAAAGGAATTTTCAACAAAACAGTTATATTTTCAATCGAAGATGAACAAAGTGGACTTTTTTAACCAAACTGTTACACCTTTAATAAAATAAATACGAAAAAGGTTCATTTTTAAATAAAAAATATGAAATTTCAACCAAAAAATTAAATTTTTTACAAATGAGTCCGATATTCGAGCATGTAATTTAATTTCCAACCAAAATAAATAAAACTTCTACCATAACTAATGAATTTTAAAATAAAAAAGATAAGTTTTTAACAAAAGAGCTGAATTTGAAAAAAGAAAAATGTATGTGTCAGTCAAGTTGACAAAAAAATCAACTAAATTGTGTAATTTTCGTACCAAAAAGACGAATTTTCTGTGAAAAAGTTGAATTTGTCTACCAAAATAATAGAAGTTTTAACCCGAAAGAAATAAATTTTTAACAAAACTGTTGAATTATCAAATGAAAACGATGGATTTTCGATCAAAAAAGAAAATTTATTCTTTGTGGTTGAATTAAACTGTTTTTTTTATTTCAAATATAAATATTTTTTGGGTTAAAGGATTAACTTTCATTTCTCGTTGGGAGTTAATTTCTTTCGGTTGAAAATTATACTATTTTGATGGAAATGTAACTATTTTGTTGAATTTTTAAATCGAAAATCCAACTATTTCGTAGAAAATAACTTTTTGGTGAAGAATTCATATTTTTGGGTAGAAAATTTAGCTGGTTAGTTGAAAATTTAACTGTTTTGTTAAAAATTGGTCATTTTGGCTTTAAACATCAAAAATTTCGTTGACACTTTTTTTCTCTATCAACGGAAAAAGTTTTCTAGGTTGAAAGTTAACTACTTCGTTAAAAATTCATCTTTTGTTGTTGCTGAGGATCTTTTATGTTTTTCAGTTGAAAATTCGTCTTTCAGGGTTTAAGAATTAAATATTTTCTGAAACGTTCGAGTTTTTAGCTTAAAGAATCATCTCTTTTCGGATCAAATTAATTTTGTTGTTCAAAATTCTAATATTTTGTTCAAGAAACAATATATTCCTACTTATAATGTTAGGAATAAAAAGAGTTTCACACTGATTTTGATATTGAACCTGCTTTAGTTTTATTTTAAAAAATGTATTCCCTTATTTTCGTGAAAACTCACCGTATTTTCTTGTTTTTGAGAGCATTTTGTGCTCTGAAGTCAGGTCCTATATTATAAAATTATAAATCACACAAATATTTATACTGAGCATCGTCGGCTTTGACAGAAAAAAATGTACAAATTGGACTTTTAGTAAGGGTATCACGCTGTTTTATTACTGTGGTGAAAAAAGCGGATGCGATTGGAAATTGTATGTTGGCATGTTCCCTGGTTAGATGTGGCCTTATGTTGCTAGTGAGATGCGTCATGTTAGCGAAGTTAATTCTTGTTTTAATCTCTCGATCGACACCTGCGTGATTCGGCCCTGCATATGTTGCTTTCTACTCGCCTCTACTGCAGTATCTCATGATCAGCTGCGGGCGCCACGTGTTTCTTCGTACATGGTCATGATACTATACTCGCTCGCACATGCAGTTGCAACGCATGGACGCTCGGCCCTGTCCGGCCCTCCTCCTGCACTAAAAAAGCAGCTAACTTGATTTTAGGGTATGTCAGACCACCCTCCGAAACCTACCATTTATTCAAATGTCTATCCTAATTCCATTATATGTTTCGAATTTAAATTCACCTTGGAAGGGGTGAAATTACGTACGAATAGACAGATTTTTAGGCCTCGGACTTACCACACTATTGGGACTATGAAATCATTTTTTTGAACGATGACACTCTTTTGCTACTGCACCAAACTCTCGTTTTGATTCAAGTGTCGGGGGTTGCCTTCAAACAGCTGTGGACTGAATTCTAGGGGGGGGGGGGGGGGGGGGGGTTGAAGCGCAAACAGTCAGGGTAGCTTGAACCGTTTCCAATTGGAATACATGATATTGCGCAATATACTTGACTGAGTACTCGCGCATGGGCCAATCATTCTAGGAAGGCCACTAACGTGGGGAATCAAAACGAGAGTTTGTTGTATTTCTAGAAACGTGAGATTAACGAAATTATTTTCTTACAATTGTACGCTAATGTACACCAATGGGTGATTAGCTGCTGCGCATAAATTACGTCACGTTTTTTCCCCTGGAAATTTGATTATTTTATGTCATATTTGCCGACCTCATTTTTTTCCAGAATTTATTTAGAGGTCATCCAAGAATAACATTAGATGGTTGGGGGGGGGGGGGTCTTACTGTTTCTTACGAATTTACAAAGTAGTTAAACTTTCAACTAAATAGCTGAATTTTCAAACAAGTAATTGAATTGTCAACGAAAAAAGACGAATTCTTAACCAAAAATTGAATATCTAATATTTTAAACAAGAAAATATATTAATTAAAAAAGAACAGTTAAATTGAACCAAAAAGGACAAATTTTCAAAAAATATGGGTCTCAAAATTAACGCAAATAAAACAAAAACTATGGTGTTCGAAGGAAAGAGTGAGAAAACGCTATGCAATATTTTATTAAATGATGAGAGAATTGAA
>NC_046665.1:55168943-55172939 GCF_010883055.1 Belonocnema kinseyi
CGGAAAGAATGGTTAGAATGTGTGAATGAGACCCTACTTAGAAGAGACATAAGAAGTCACAGAAACACGAGAGCCTGTATGAAAAAATGCATGGACATAAAAAAGAAGCTAGAGAAGTATGCCAGGACAGGTAAGTATGGCGGCAAATAGTTAATAAAAAGAGTGTCAGTAGAGTGAATGACGCCTGAAACAAAGACCTTGGCTGTTAATGGACCCAAGTGGGGAACCTTACACAACGACTTCGTGAGGTTCTTCGCTTGGGGTGATTGCTAGAGAGATTGATCAGCAACCTGGGTCGGAGCAGTGTTGCGGAACGAACGTGTTATTTACTTAAATAGCACGAGAATTCTGGATCAATCTGAAAAATCTCTATCCCTTCCACGCATTACACATTTCCCCTGCCGAGTGAGTCACGCCTACCGCGAAAGGGAAATGGCTTAATGGTGTAATAATAATAATAATAATAATAATAATAAAACTTAATTTTCGACCAAAACAGATTATTTTTTAACTTGCATTTTTAACCAAAATAAATAAAATTTCTACAGAAAGAGATGAATTTTTAAACATGAAATATTAATGTTCAACAAAATATTTGAATTATTAACAAAAAAAAAAGGTTCCTCTATGAGGAAGCACATGCATTGTTAGTCAAGAAAGAAAGAAAATATCAAATTCTTGAATTTCCAAGCCAGAAAGACCAATTTTAAAGTTTTCCACAAAATAATTCAGTTTATAACTCAGTACTAAAATTTTTAATAAAGCAGGTTTTAGACTGTTTCAACAGTTTCATTCATTGTTTTTTTTGTTGAAAATTATTTTTTAAATTTAAAATATAAATATTCCAGATATTGTTAAAAATGAGTCTTTTTGTTAAAAATTAATCTCCTTCGTTAGATATTTTATCTCATTGGTTAAAAATTCAGCTACATATGTGGTTAAAAATTCAACTATTTTGTTGTAGATTCGTCCCTTTTTTCGCAATTTTTACATGGATGGTGGAATTTATGTACTAAGTACTACAGAAATAGGATTTAATTTTCCAAAAAAATTAAAAGTATATTTCGCTTCAACGGGATTTTTTTAAAGACAAACATTAATTACAACATGTACAATTAAAAAAAAAACTTAATTGAGATTTTTCTATTGATTTCATGGTAAACAGGACTTAGTGAAGCAGGGCATATTTTAAACTTTTGCGTACTTTAATCCTATTTCAGTAGGACTTTTTACGATTAGCACCTGTGCAAATTTCGAATAAAATAAAACAGTTGTTTTATAGTACTGTTGTATCTATTCAGCCTTTAAAAAATGGTGAAGAACAGTTGGTATATGAATACTTTTTTGACTCCGGTATACGAAGCCAAAAATTTTTTGAGAAAAGATGAGATACGTTTGAAAAAACGAGTTTTTAATTGAAAACAAGTGTTAAATAATTTTATATTTACATACACTGAGAGACCTTTCGTTAGAATTAATGAAATAAATTAATTAGACTTTAGTATAATATCGTTCCAAAATAGGGGAAACCGAGGTTTTATTATATTCATTCGTAATTCAGTACCGAAGTTTAAAATTATCATACGAGTATTAAAACACGAAGATGACAAAGTAGTATTCTAAATACGAAATATTATGAATCTCCATTTCAAGAATTAACACTCAAAAAATGATATTCTTTTTAGTGAGTTTTCGAAAAATAATTTGAATAAAAAGAATAGTGAATATCATAATGTCAAAAAAAGTATTTTTGAAAATGATATTGTCAATATGAAGTTGACCGAAATCTGAAACGCATAGCAAACTATGAAATCATTATTTTTCATTTTTCATATAGTTTCGTTTGAGAATGCTTCTCGATTATTTCCGCCATTTTCAAATTGAGCCAAAAGGTTATGATTCAGAATATTTAAAATAAAAGATAAACTCTTTCTATTTTAAATTCATTCATTTAATATTATATTTAAAACATTAGGAATTCTTTATCACGAAATTTAAACACTAAGGTAATAAGATTTAATTCAATGAGTACATTTTATAAAATATTACATCTAAATACACTCAAATTTATTATACTGAGTTACTGAGATATCAAATTAGAGAATATTATTCATACAAGAATATTATCAGTTCCGTTAAAAAATGTATTTCATAAAAAATCAATTTAATCATTGAAAATCATAATATCCTGAGTTTTCAAGCGACGCCGCTTAGCCGAGATTTTTACCAAATATTCCATAATGTAAGTTAGCCGTGGGGTTTAGTTGTTACGAAATGCGTTAGTGCTTGAGGTAAGTCAGGTTCGAATCTCGCTGCAGCCGGGTCCGATTTTTCATAGCGATTAAGCGTGCGATTATGTATGTAGTGTATAAATTAAGTATATAAAAATTAAAATAATAAGTGTACGCGTGTTTATGTATTTAGTTGCATTTAATTTTGGGTATTTAGTTCTTCCTTCTAAAGGCTAAATCTTTTGGCGGAGTGAGTTATTTTTCATATAGTCGTTTGAGATTATCATATGCTTTGTATGGCAACTTCAAACCATGTTTTCGTTCTTACAAATAAATGTTCGCATTCTCGCAAGTTCTATAAGAGTTAATGCAACATCCTTTCCATTTTTTCAAACAAAAATATTAGTTTTGACGGATAAAAACCGCTATACTAATTTTTGATACGCAAACCCTGTTTTCCCTGTTTTGAAACATTATATTAAATTCTCCTTCATTTTTATCATTTATTCTAACAAAAAGTCTCTCAGTATAATTTTCATCAATTTGATAAGGATATTAAATAAATAAACATTTCAATAAATAGAAAGCAAACAGCAATTTAAATAAATATAGGTAGCAAGAGTCAAACTCGCAACCTTTTGTCTACAAACATAGGACGTATGTCAGAAGACTTTAGCATCGTAATAGTCAGGAAGTTGTGAATCGATCCAAAATTTTAGATAAAGTAATTCTCATACATTAATATAGCAATTTTCTTAGTTTGGCTCATAATATCCCAAATGAAAATATACTGTTCTAAAACAAAAAACAAAATTATTTACACTTTGTTAAGAAAAGACGTGTAATACTCATTTTTATTTTGAACAATATTTGAAGAAAGATCCTGAGTGGAAAGAAATTAGTTTGTTATTTTGAGCGTTGAAAGCTTTTAATACATTTTTTCCAAAAATAACTAATAAGTTTTTTTTGACACTAACTAAATAATAAGTTTCACTATCCGACCTGCTTTAAAAAAAACTTTGACATGAACCTGTGTCTAAACACAGGGGATTACGGCGTTGCCATGTCGACATGGCGTTCCTGTTGTGTTCGCATCAGAGAGAAAAATAGAAAGGGAGAAAAAGAAAAATTATTACATTTGTAGAAGTCATAAAATTATCAGAATCCCTCTCATCGACATGAATCATACAGAAATCAACTAGTGCAGAAAATTTATTAAAAAATTCCCTTCTGCGTGTTTTAATATTCCACAACCCACTCACAATAATACCTTTAGTGTCAGAGCAAAGTCAGTAAGAAAGCCAATAGTGACAAAATTTTTAAATAAAAAGAAATTTAAAAATGTTCTTATAATTTCTCTGATACTAGAGACCTAGAAAAACGATGGCTAACTTTTTGTATAAATTTATGAGAAAGCTTTTGTAATAATTCACATAATCTCTTGACTGAATTTGTGTCATGATTAGAACTTTCTCATCGCCTATATAGATTCAATTATAATATATGCGGCAAGGTCAGCATGATTCACTATCCATTCTGGATACACGCATACGTCGAGAAAGTATAATTATTTTCGTCAAAAACCGGACTTACAAATGCGTCGCAAAATCTTACTGATGTATTCTTAAATTAGAAATAGTGATAAGAAAAATATTGAAAAGAAAGCAACCGAGACATGAAAATAAATTTGCCTTCTAATATGGAATTTTTTTAAAATGCTAGTATAAGAACCTGTCCAATCACACTGGTAGGGGGGGGGGGGGGG
>NC_046665.1:55172951-55177995 GCF_010883055.1 Belonocnema kinseyi
TACTTACTGTTTCTTGTAAATTAACAAAGTAGTTTCAGTTTCAACGAAATAGCTAAGTTTTCAACTTGAAAGATGAATTTTCATAACAGAAGATTCATTTTCTACCAAAAAGAACAAAAATTCAACAAAATAAATCATTGCTTAACCAACTAGTTCAATTTTCAACCAAGAAAGATCAATTTTCTAGCAAAAAGAAGAATTTTCGGTTAAATAGTTGAAACAATGGATGTGATACTAGTCTACAATTTTTTTGATAAACTTTTAGTTTATATTTTTTCATTTCTAACAAAATTTTAATTCATAGTTGAATTTTTTAATTATAAAAAATCAATTTTAAAAAGCGAATTTTCTATTCACAGTTTTTTTCACCAAATTGTTGAATTTTCAAGCCAAATAGACGAATATTCTACCAGAAAAATTTGAACTTTCAAGAAAGAAGAAAGATTTGTGAGTCTGAAAACAAAAACAAATTTCATTTCTTTTTTCATTTTCAACATTTGAAATTACAATTTGTTACTTTTGAAAATCCAATTATGAATTTGTTCAATTTTAAATAGTTAATAGTGCAATTTCCAATTTTCTTCAATTTTCAACAGTTGATAATTAAATTTGCTCCTTTAAATCATTGAATATTAAATTTTCAGTTGTTTTTAAGTCTCAACAATTGAATTATCTATCTTTTAAAAATTCAATTATCAATTTTCAACAATTGGATTTTCAGTTTTCTTCAATTCAAAATAATTCAATTGTCTAATGTTTTAAAGGAAAGAAAATTAGAAAAACGAATTTTGAATTGTTGGAAATTGCAAAACATTTAATTTTCAAACGTTGATAAATGAAGAAAGTTGATAATTGAATTATCAGCAGTTGAAAATTCAACTGTTGGACATTGAATTTTTAACTATTGAAAATTGAAGAAAATTAGATTTTAAATGGTTAAATACTAAAAGTTCAATTTTCTTCTATATAAACATATTTTTTTTCAATTTTCAACAATATAATTTTTCATTGTGAATAATCAATTTTCTTCAACTTTCAACAGTTAATAAATTAAATTTCCAATTCTCTTTCATTTTTAACAGTTGAATTTTGCTGATAATTCAGTGATTAATTTTGGACAATTTTAATGTTGGAAATTGAAAAAATTCAATTTTCAACTGTTAAAAATCCAACTATTGTAATTTGAAAAAACTGAGTATTGAGTTTTTAGCAGCTGATTTTTTTTTCAAATTTCAACTAATGAATTTTCCTTAATTTCCCACTGTTTAATTCGACATGAGAATTTAATAAATAAATATTTCAAACCATAAGAAAAAAGTTTTGAAGAAGTGGATATTTTCGAAAACCGGTCGCTAGTCGTAAATAATGTGTTTTGGCAAATTATTAGTCATCGAATGGAGTCCCAGTAGGGAATTTATAAGATTTAAAACTTTTTCCGACTCTTTTAATCTTTTTCTAACTATATCCAACATGCACAAAAAAATAATTTCAGAAGTCATAAAACATCATTTAACATTATTTAAAAATACGCTTCTTATGAAAAAAAATTTTTTTCCTACATTTAAAAATTATTGTTTAATTTTCCCCCTATTTTCCACTTTTTCGTGAAAAATGACCCTTTTCCCCTTTTTTAAGCTGTTGAAGTTATTTTAAATTTCTTAAATGAGTCTGAAATCTGAAGTTTGAAATCCGTTAAAATTTTCCTTTGATTTTATACTATACTAAATTACAAAAGAATACAGATTATGTAAATAAACTGAGAAGCAATGCAATATTTTCTAAAGAAGAAATTGAAAAGTAAATTGACCTAATGAGAGATTCGAATTGATTGAAACGGTGTGCATAGAACCGAAGTAAAAAGTTGATAGAAAAACGAGTGAGAGAAAAGAGAGTATGGAAAGACGCGAAAGTGTTGCCAGTTGCCACGAACCCTGAAATCTGTCAGAAGGGCACATTCGTTACGCAGAGCGAACACGAATTGTGTTGTCGTCACGATTATTTTGGTTTCATTGTAAAAACGTGGTTCCGTCGATTCGGCCGGAAATCAATGACCCAGATTTAAAACAAGGGACATGCACATAAGATTCAGGAGCGCTGCAATCTTCAAGAAATGAGAATTTAATTCAACCTGAACCGAAACAGGAAGTAGATAGGCACGTTTCGTGTATCGCTCCACTATACGGCTACTCTTAAAACGAATTACATATTTCAGATTTAGCTTTCGATTAGGAATTTTTTCAGATTCGTCCCCAAGATTTTAAAGTTTTCAATCGCAGCTACCTTGTGGCTAATTTAAGCAAATGATGTTACATATTTTGTTGGCCAGTGTATTCTTTAATTTTTATGTTAAAATAATAAATAGTGTCAATTACTGGTCTAATATTTGGAGAAACGATAATAAATCTGCGTCAGCCCGGATTTGAACCGGGAACGCTACGATTCATGGGTGCATCATTAACCAATTACGCCACCGAGGCCTCAGCAGATCTTTCCTTGTTTCTTCTTTAAATGAATACTTCAGTCTGAAGAATTTTCACCGAATCAGAATATGAATGTAAGCAAATGATATTTTGTTATCCAGGGTATTATTTAATTTGTTATGTTAAATAGTAAATAGTGTCGATGAATGGTATAATATTTGGGAAAACTATAGGCCTCGGTGACGTAATTGGTTATTTGGTTAACGCTCCACTCGTGGATAGTGGCGTTCCGGATTCAAATATGTGACGAGGCAGATTTTTTCTGGTTTCTCCAAAATCGATACTATTTAATATTTTACCATCAAAATTTGATCACTAATTGTTTCTTACAACTCCGTATAGTTCCAAAATCAGATGTAACAATAATTTTAAAAATTTGAGAAACCTTTATTTGTAGGAAGTTGCAAGTATTTGAATTTTGACGTTTAGAATTTGGAAATGTTAGGGAATTTTATTGATCAGGGAAACCTCGGACTCTTTTTCGAGCGTGCTTAAATTTGATTTTAAAACTGTCATAAGGAATTAAATAATTTTTTTTTTTTCATGCTTGTAAAAGTAAATTTGTAGTACTGGGTTTATATTTAGAGACTACACAGTCTTTCTCCTATTTTCTAAAGAATTTCTCTTTTTCCCCCTGTTTTAAAGAAACTTCAACTTGTTCTCGTTTTTTATTCACTAAAATATGAACTGTGAATTAATAGAACCGAATAAAAAAATCCAAATATTATTGGTTGAAAGTTATTCTTATTAATTAAACATTCTATTAGATGTGTTTTTGGTGTATAATTCATCTATTTTTATAAAAAGTTCTACTATTTGGTTAAAAATCGAATATAAGTTTATATATATATCTAATATATATTTTTTTAAATTCATTTTTCGAACTGAAAACATAAGTATTCCTGTTGTGGATGAAAATTCATTGTTTTTAATTGAAAGTATAACTTTTTTGTTTTATATTTTCCGGTTAAAAATTCAAGTATTTTCTAGAAAATTCGGCTTTCCGATGAAAAATTATATTATTGTGGTACATTACATGTTTTGTCAAGAATTGATGTTTCTTTACAGGAAATTCAACCAATTTATTCAAAATTAAACTCTTGCTGAGAATAATTTTTTCTGAAGATTTATCATTTGATTTGAAAATTCAACTGTTTGGTTGAAAATTGATATTATTTAGTTGAAATTCAACTACCCGTGTAGGAATCCAATCAGGGATCCGGCCTGGTCCAGCCGGGATCCGGATAAAAACGTTACGGTAAACTGGTCGGATCCCGGCTTCAATAGCGGCCGGGAACCGGTCGGGTAATCCGGCCAAAAAGCGGTTAAGAAATGTTGCTTCAGGCGAGAAATTGGTAACTTGTTTTGTCTTTTAAGGCTTATCGTAAAGATTACGGTGAACTTTAAAAGTCAAATCAAGTGAACCAATTCTGGCAAGAAAATTGGAGTAGAATTTTATTCCCTGATGATAAAATCTCATAGCACGTGGTGATTTAAGGTTAGGAAGGAAGAAAGTAAAAACTGTATACACAAGACTGTATTTTAATTTAAAATAATAATTATTCGCGCACTAAGTGGGGGATTCAAACTAATTACTGAAATAAGGTTGATTTTAACTACGAGTCTCGATTTTATTTGCGAACTTCGAAGAGGCGACGCGACGTGAATGCAAGGAGCATTCTCGTTCTAGGTGCGAAACTGAAAATTACTGAGTGTCTATGCAGGCGTCAGACATAGCAGGCGCTATATATGGCGGTAAATTTGAAATTGTACAGGCTAAACATTGTCTGAATACAGAGAAGTTTATAAAAATTGTATCATTTCTGTTGTTGCACATATCAGAATCGATAACAGTTTAATTTAAAATGTTAAATTATTGGAAAAAATTTAATGTCTTTTTTAAAAAGAATTTAAAAAAGCTAATTTTTGTTTCACTGATCCAATAAATCTTTAAATTATAATTTTCAAATAATAATTCATCTAGCATCCATAATTACGTTTTTGATAATATCATGGCTCTTAAAGAAATGTGTAATTTCTACAAAAACATTAACCTCACCAGTGCCCAGCCGGCTTCCGACCATGGGATATAACCAGGGTTGGCCCGGCCAGTAACCGGCCGGTCCCAGACTACGTGATTCGAGAAAAATGTAACCCGACTGGTTCCTGTCTATGAAACCCAGCCATGGGTAGCCCGGCCGGGATCCGACCAGAAACCTTGTTGTATTAGGGCCAACCGGGGAAATTTCTACACGGGTATTTGGTTCAAAGTTCAACTATTTGGTCGAAAATTCGTCTCTTTTGCTTAGAAATTCAACTATTTGGTTATAAATGCATCTGTTTGGTTAATAATTAAATTTTTTTATACTGCAAATTCAAAAATTTGGTATAAAGATAATGTTTCCTGGTTGGTAATTCAAATCTTTGGTAACTGCATCTTTGAAAATTGATCTTTTTTAATTTGATTTAACATCCCGTAATTATGAAATTCCTGAAAGCTTATACCGTTAAAAACTGTCGTGCCTGTTTATAAAGTTTCTTTCATAAATTAATTAACATCGTTA
>NC_046665.1:55178095-55188290 GCF_010883055.1 Belonocnema kinseyi
AGATATTTATAATGACTGAAATGCACATTATTTATAATTACTCTGTAATTGTTGTGTATTTATTCCTTTTTTTTAATAACCCGATTCTTTAAATAAATTTAGGTGCAATTCAACGTTTCATTGATGAATAATTAAATTATAATGTAATGCTTCAAAAGGTTGGTAGGGTCATAATTACTTTGAAAAAATGTAAGATTTAATTTAAACTGGAAATCTTATTAAAGTAAGTTTAGATTTTTATCTTGAATATTCAAAAAATACATATATTTTCGTACTAAATAATAATGTGTATATTTATTTTATGTTTCAGGTACGTGTGACTCACACAATGGATTATTTTGTATTTCAAAGTAGAATTTGATCAATCAACATTTTATTAATTAGGACTGAGTTTTTCAATTGAATTAAATTTAATTTTGACATGATAAATCAGGGCCTCTACGCCTGGAAAACCTTGAATTTCAAGGAAATTTTTATACATCAAAAAAATCCTCAAAATTTAAGGTTTTTTTTTTAAGTCAGGGAATTTTTTCGAGCGTGCCTAATCTTGTTTTTAAATTTTAATATAAAATTAGATAAGGATGTTTTTTCATTCATAAAAATTATTGTAGAGTAGTATTATTATACTTTTATATCAAACTTGTTTTTAATATTTGAAGCTTGGCAGTACATAACAGATAAAGAACAAAATGAGATTTTCTGAATAGAGCGAAAAAACATTCTGTAAAATCGAAATCACTATTTATTGATCAAACAAATTTTCACTCCCCAGCCGAAGTGTTTTTGAAGAAATTAATGTGGAAGTTGATAATCTCAAAGTGATACTAACTGAAATTGAACCAGGCTTGACTGCGAATTGCGATAAAAAATTCAAATTTCATTTTAAAAATAAAATAAAAGTTTAATGTAAAAAAGTTAGCCAATTTCCAGAAAATAGACCGAGAATTTTGAGATAAAAGTTTCATTGATTTTTAGAACCGGCTTTGGATAGTCATTGAAAAAGAAATGTTTAATTTGTTACAACAATACAGAATTACTATCGAGATATGGGGATGCTGATTGAGAGCAAAAAATTTTTTATACAAAAAAATATTCTGTTCCGAGGAAATCTAAACTGAAGCTCGCGATAACACAGTATGATAGACATTTTTTTGGCTAAAAAGTCTGAAAAAGTAGGAAACTATATTATTTTTCGTCATTAAATGATAATAATTTTAAGAAATATTAATTCTAAAAGGTTCAAAAATATTACTGCCTTAAAATTTAATCTAAATTGTAACTAAAATTTTTAAGAAATTTTGTTTGTTTTAATTAATGTATTGAAAAGTGATATTTTGAAAAAATCTTTTTACCTCAATGTTTTTTTTTGATTTGTTAAGAATTTTTTTATCCATTAAATCTATTATTGATAAAAATATTGGTTACTTAGTTTTGTACTGCAACCCTTCATTTTCACTAATCTCAAAAAAAAAAATTTTTGTTTAAATAGATATATATTTTAAAACACATCGTCGCCATTTTGTTAATGTTGAAATTTTTTTCAAATTTGCTGAGGGTCATCAAAAGAGGATGGTAAAACTTAACAAAGTCCGAAAACAAAATTATAATATCGCAAATACATAAGAATCAAATTGAAATACAAGTAACTAAGTGGAAATTTGTTTTTGTTTGAATGGGAAAAAGTCGGCATTGCCCAATTTCCTCTACAAACCAACATAGGTATTTCGTCACTGAGAGATTCTGCAGCTTGAAGTGTCCCTGCCTAATTTGAAATGGATTCGAATTTCACAAAAATACATTTTTCTAAAAATTGCAGAATTTATTTCGAACACTGTAAGGAATTTTTTAAATATTAGATTTGTTTTCCGTTATACTAATACAATTGAATTTGTATTTATTTGTTTATAAAAATTCCAGATTTTTATTCAAACATCTTACAATTTTTGTAAATATATGTGTGCAAATAATTTTCGAAGTTTTTAGAATTATTAAACTTAAAAGGCTCACAATATTTAATATTATTAAATTTTGAGCAATTGAAAATTAAGACAATTTCTTTAATATAATTCTTAAGTTTTAGAGATGGCCATTGTAAATTGAATTTTTTTTATTTGAAAATGTTCAAAAATATTATGCATACATAGCAATCTTGTTTTGTATAATTTTTTTTCGTTTTTAATTTTTAATGTCATATCTTAAAACTTGGCAGATTTTTAGTTGAAAGTTTAAAAAAATGAATCATTTAAATTGAAAAATATTCTATTGGAAAATTGTAAGAAAAAATAATAATTATAAATAAAGTATTAGGAGAAATTTGTAATTTTGACATTCTGAATTTACTTTTTATTTAAAATTTTTTAAAAGAAGAATTTAATTTTTAAGGTTTAAAATTGCAAATTTTCTATTTTGAACAGTGAAAGTGACGATGATTTTCTACTTTATTCCTAGAAAAACCTGTCGAATAAATTCTTATTATATTATAATTTTTGTAGGTAATAATTTTAAATTTTAGAATTTCAGAAGCTTTAACTTTGAAAGATTTAATTTGGTATTCAATTTTAACTTGTCAAATACTAATGGATTCATATTGTAAATTATTCAAATTCAATAGTTTTCATTTTTAAATTATCTGATTTTGAACGCTTTTGATTAGAAGCAATACTATTTTAATTCCTTTAGGTTTTAAATGATTCAATTTTCAAAATACTAACCTGAAAATATCCGATTTTTAACTTTTTAAAATTGTTCTATTTTCCAAATTTGTGTTTGAAATCAGTTAATTCAGTTTGTATTTATTTTTTATTTTTGAATTTTTTTATTTAATTTATTTAATTATTTATTTAATTTAATTTAATATTTAATTAATATAATAAAATAATTTAATTATTAATTAATTTAATTAAATATTAATTTATTTATTTAATTATTTTTTAATCAATTTGTCAATTACACTTTTTGTCTCACTGTTTTTTTTAACAGACTTATGCTCAGTTTTAATTAGGATTCGCGTTAATCACTACTTGTGAAAAAAGTACTGGAGTATTTTTTTCTCGTGATTGCAGCAGGAAGCCACATCATCAAGATTGAAATTTTGTGGTGGTAGCGATGTACCATAGCGTTGCAAGCGATTCCTCTTTCTTTTACCCGGTCATAAAGGCGATGAGCGAGGGAGAAAAAGCGTGAACTATTCGTAGTTAACATTAATATTTAAACTCTCAGTGAAAGAGATTTTGAATAATTGGTTTATTTATTCAAATTGATTAAGAAATAAGGGGCCTTCCATAAGCTACGTTACAAATATCAAACAGTATAAATTCGTCAGATTTCCAAGTCGAAATATTATATTGCATTTTCAAGAAAATAGTTGAATTTTCAACCCGAAAATACGATTTTTAGACAAAAAACTTTAATTGTAACCAAACAGTTGCATTACAAACTAAATAGTTGAACTCTATGGCAAAAGAGACCAATTTTCATGTCAAAAAGAAGAATTTTTCCGTAGGGGTTAATTCTCATTCCGAAATGTTGAATTTTCAACAAAATAGCAGTCGAATTAAACGAAAAAAAATTAACGAAATAGTTGAATCCTTAACCAAATAGATGAATTTTCTACCAAAAAAGGTGTTGAACAAAATAAGGAATTTTTCAACGAATTAAGAAAGATAAATTTTCTACAAAAAAACACTAATTTTTAACAACATAAAATTTTCAACCAGACTCGAATATTTAAAAAATTAATTTAATAAACAATTCATTCGACTTTCAACCAAGTAGTCAAATTTTCAACCGAAGAAGCTGAAATTTTCATCAGTTAGATTTTCAAAAAAAAAGATAAATTTTCCCACAAGAAGATAAAAATTCTACCAAAAATGGCCTATTTTAAAATAAATTGTTGAATTTTGAGGTCAAAAAGACGAATTATCTACAAAAAAGGTGATTTTTCAACCCGAAAATATAATTTTTTAACAAGACTAAGTGTCTAAGTATTTGAATATTTCAACCAAAAAGATGAATCTAGATGAAATAGGTAATGTTTGATATTTCAAACAAAAATATTTTAATTTGAACTAAAAACCAATTGCATTTTCAACAAGATAAATGAATTATTTTCAACCAAGATAATTAATTTTCTACCACCAAAAAACGAATTTTCAACAAAATAAAGGTATTTTGAAACAAGTAGTCGAATTTTTAACTAAAAAAATCAATGTTCAATTAAAAATATCAATTTTCAACTAAAAGTAGAATATTTACGTTTAACATTTTTTTTAATATTTCACATTTTACAAAAAATAAAAAGAATATTCAACAAAATAGTTAAATTTTCGAGGAAAGAGAAGACTTTAACTATAAAATGAAGAATCTTTGAACAACAAAAAACTGAACAATGGAATAGTTGAATTTTCATAAAAAAAAGATGACTAACAAAAAAGTTGCATTTTTTATAAGTTAACTAATATTAATCCCACTGACTGGTATTCAATTCTTAAAGTAATTTTTGTAATCAGGTGAAAAATGTTGCAATGTTTTTAAACACGAGATAAATTACAGTTTATATTCCTAGACCTATCTAATTTTAAGTGTGAACTTGACTCAGGAAGCTGCTTTTAAGGAAACACTGCGGGGGCGTTTCAGACTTGGTATTGAGAATATACTCTCGAAAGAAATTTATATTATTTGTTGATTTATTTATTCCGGTCAAATTTGTCTTAAAATATTGATCCAACTATAAGTAAGGGAAGTTCCTAAGTTTTTTTATTATAAATTATGTTACTCAAGCTTCGATACTGATGTAATCACTCGTGATGGAACTGTGCATAAGAAAAAGGTGTGGGTTTATTTTCAGCTTGACTTCCGTTTTAAAATAAGACGGGCTATCAGGAATTAACTTTCAAATTAAGAGTTGGTATACAAACGTTTGGAATGTTCAAATAAAGCAGCAAGCGCATTCATAGTTTTTTATTCTGGGTTTCTACAGAATGTGAAAAACCTGGAAAAGTCCTGAGATTTTGAAAAAGAGCGTGGATATTTTTTTTCTATTGCTTTTTAAAGTTTTAATAGTTATTTTAGTACTTTTCTGCTGGTTGTACAAATTCAGATTGGTAGGAAGTGATTAGGTTAAGTTCTAACGATTTGAATGAGTGCGGAAACCTGTTTTTTTTTTACGCTGAAGTTTGCCACAGTTATGGATTTGAATCTTTTTAAATTCATTATAAATAAACTAATCGATAGATTAAAAAACCAAAACAACATTAGATTCGTCAACCAAGTATGTAGGTGCGCCTTTCTTAAACCATTTTTGAAACAATTACATTATTTTTTAATGTTCTGCAATTGTTACAAAAAAATGAAGTCTCTAACACTAGGATATTTTCCAAACGAATCCAAACGCGTTTTCGTTTTTTGTGTGAAAACTTAGTCTGTTCATTATGCTTTGCAAAGTTTGAAAGTATCAACAAATGATTTTAGTCTTTAAACAATAATTTTTAAAGAGCGAACCTTTGATATTGCGGCTACGAATCTAGAAATGTTTTCGGTTTTTTTGATCTGACGCTTAGTTAGTTTATAATTAAGTACAAAACTTTTTGTATTGCAATTAAAAACTTTGTTTATGATGGAATAGTAATCGGAACATACTTTAAAGCGCTGATTAATTAAGGTGAAAGCAAAATCTCAATTTAATAAAAAGATACTGAAAAAACGTCCAATTTCAATGTTTTCGAAAATCTGTAACAACTCTGAAAGTAGTCCACATTTTTTAAAGTTCTTTTCTCTAATTTTAGAGGCAAGTCTCTATAGTATTATGATAAATTATTAAGTCATTATTAGATTTTTTTAGATTCTACACTATGGTTGATGTTGGTGCAAAAACGTGGTAAAATTTCAAGAAATGATTGTACTCGCCACATAATTATGTGGTGATAATATAAAAAAAATGTTTAAACGATAATATTTTTATAATAATTATTGAAATTGATTGAAGTATGATAGACCATGGTTTTGTTTAAATGTTTGTAAGTATTTACACATTAATTTTTTTTTACTTTCGCACCAAGATTTACCCTAGGGCAGAATATAGGGACATAATTCTAATAAGATTGCAACAATATAGTAAGATTCTTTGAACCCATACAATGAGTCCAAGAACTGGTAAAAGCACGTAAGGAACTTGTTTATGAATATTTGACGTTATCAGTCTATAGATTGACAAATACTTATTTTTCAGATCATATAATATGCTATTGCTTTAAAGAAATATGCAATAGAATCTAGAATTATTATTATTGTTATGCTTAAGATAGTTCACGCAAGATTTCACTTTTCTTTGGAATTTTCTTAAATTTCCGCAATACATACAAAAGATTAGTATGCAAAAACCATGCAGTTTTTAACTTAATGTTGAGTCTGTGAAGTTAGATATTATCAACTCAAAACAGTACCTTTTACATCGGTTCTATGAAAAAACGAGTTAAAATTATACACTTTTAATTGTAGCATCTAAACAGTTCTTACCATTTAGGTTAAACACTAGAGATGTATAGAAGAAAATAAAAATAAAATTGTACAAAAATTGCAATTTTGTCTTGAGTTTAGTATAAGTGATATAACTGTCAAAAGAATAATATTTCTATTTACGCGAGAAATAAAGCGCAAGGAAGTACTGACGATTTGGCAACACTGTTTGCCTTGCTGATGAAGGCGCTTGTCAAATCCACGTGCGTGAATAGCTAGCCATATTGGCCATAGCCACTAAACTGAGTGTGGTGTTGCCACGCTCTTTGCTTAACTAGTATGCGATGTATACGTATATTATAGTTTTGTTTGTGGCTAGAGCCAGCGTGTACAAACCTAATCAAAATTTTTGACGAAAGGTTAGGAGAAACGGACTGGCGTGTTGGATCGGCTTGAGCTTAAACTTTTGTACGAATTTCGTGCGCGTAAACTACCTTGATGAAAATGGAAATCAGTAAAAATTAAAGTTCACAAAGCTTGTAAAGGAAAGTATAATAGTTAAAAAAATTGCAAAAAAAATTATTTTTGTGCAATTGCCCTTAAAATATTAACATGAATGATTTCAGATGCTAATATCTCTGCGGTTAGTGAATAGTAAATTTTAAGACAGAATATATGATACTTCAATTCAATTATGTACGAATTTAATACAACTATTTTAAATTTTCATATATTTTTTCTCAAATGTATTGATAATTTGGAAGAATATTTAGAAGATTGTATCCTATGTTTCGATAGAACCATTGGCTGCTATCTTCGATTTTGCCAAGAGAAAGGCCTTGGCTAGTTTTCCCTACTTCTGGTCGGGTGCTGATCGGGAAAAATAGGGAGGGCCATATTAGTTCTGTAACGCAGTGTCTGTTTGTAGAACATCTAACGGGAATACCCCTTCCACCAACCGTCTAGACCTTCTCTGTTCTCCGCTACGTTCGTCATTCAGCGGGGATAGAAATATATTCGACAAACGTTTTGTAAACAACAAAATGAATAAGAATATTGAAATAAATATCAGTTGATTGAGGCTTCGGATGCAAAAAGGAGGTATAGAATTATTTTGCTGGAGTGTGGAGGTCCCTGAGCACTTGAAAATAAAGCCTCGAATTTTAATTTTTAACATATATCCACAATTAAAATTTAATGCCGCATCTTTTTCTCCGTATAGAAAAAGTTGTCGCTTTTTTATTTTTCGAATTATTTACGAAAAACGGTTTTTTCTCTTATTAAAATATTTTGAATTTTTTCACTTCAACTCGCAAGGAAATGGGAAGTTTTTAATATTTTGTGATCAAACCTATCAGAAATATACATTATCATGTTCTGCGACGGATGACTTTAGCGAAAGTTCAAAATGTTTACTAAAAAAAATGGTTAATAACTTTTTTCCGAGACGTTGCATAATTCGTGCACAAACAACTTCCAACGTTTCGGGAGGAGAGCGAATTTTGAGCAAGCGAAAACTGTCAGTGAGAAAGTTGTTCAGGAAGGTTCAAAAAAGTTTTCTGGAAAGTTTGAGCTTAATTGGAATAGTAGTTAAGAAACTGTTGATGTTTTAATTTTCTGGCGCAATAGATTTTCTCCTGCGTAGACTATGGCCCGGCAGGTAATCCGCTACTCCAGCGTTAGGTACAAGTGTGTTTCACATCCATGATACAAATATGGTGAAGTTTTCCAATTACAAAATAGAAAATAATTTGAAACCTACTAATTGTAGAAAACGAAAGAAGCATGGAAGTTTGTGAGAAAGAAATATTCTTAAATGTAGCAGAAATGCGGTATGTAATAATAAATTAATCAATTATTTCTTGCTTAATATACATGAAAAATATGGGTGCAGTTCCGAATGGGTCAACGTGACGATTTCCTTCACACTGCGTATAATTATGTGTTTTGACGCGCTGATTACGAAAATGATAGTGAAAATTGGCGATTTTCATGGTGAAATTGCAAAAAAACCATAAAAAATATGGTTTTTTGCGTTTATCTCAGTTAATATGCAAAATCTCGCAAAATGTTTCCAATAAAAGTTGCAGATCGTACAAAAATACACATTTTTTGTGTGACACATTTTTTTCTACGAGTGATAGTTTCCAAGAAAATTAGTGATACCTCGATTTTTATGAAAAAAAAAACAATGAGCATTCTCGATTGGTTTCGGTTGGGTACCTACTCACGCTTTTCACCACGGGAAGGTTGGAGTATTTTGAAAAGCATTTTTTTTTGTATTTTTTAATTTTTTAATTGTTTTTTTTTACTTTTATGATTTTTAAATATATTTTAATTTATTTTAATTAGAAATTCTGAGTATATTCTATTTATTGTCTTGATTGTATACTCCTTATAAGAGATGCTCTGCAATGTTGCTCTTACGCACTCCTCCTCGTGAGAGAAATCGTCGCATCCACCGCCAAGATGACTCGATGTTTTGTGTGTGCGCTCCAGAAACGGGATCCACAAATTGTTCGGAATGATTCACAGTTTTGTGGAAAAATCCATGATCTTCGAGATTAATGTATCCCTTCTAACAATCGGTGTGGATTTCTGTCCCTTCCGCTACATGCTTTTTTATTAATGCATTTAAAGTAGCCTGATCTCTCTTATTATCGGGACAGATTTCCAACCAATAGTTGTAGGAATGTCCTCTGTAGATCATACCGAGATTCCATGATTCTTCTACTACACGTCCTCGCTTGTATTTTCGACGGCCGATTTTGCACTCATCGATTTCAACAACTTCACCAACACCGCCGATGCGACCATTCTCTTCGAAGTTGCTGTCAAGAGCAAGCATGCAGACCTCTCTACAAAATGAGAAGCGATCTGAAACTGTTTCTCGAGAAATCGATTGATTGTTTATGATGCTGCTTTCCCGGATCGTTTGTTCAAAATTAAAATTTAACGCAAAACAATACGCAATGAGCATACAAGCCGCTGCAGAAATGCGGCACCTCTCAAACCACGTGTTTTCTGCAACGGTAATACTGTGACGATATTTGTGTATTTTATAAGAAAGGAAGTATCCGCAAACATGTTCAGACTCCACAAGAGTCATCTTCTTCTTATGTTTTGAGCAAAATCGTTCAGACGGAATTAATTCGATTTGTCGCAACCACTGAAGAGTTGTTTCCCTTTCTTGGAGAATCTTAGATAAACTAAAAATATTATATGTTTCATCCATCTTGACGAGGACTCAAGAGAGGAAAATCTCGAAAATATTATTTTACGCAAGAAACACACGCCGTCAATTACTATAAGCGTGGATGGTGGAGAAAGACCTGTCGCTAATTGCATTGAAATTTGTAAATTTGTTACATTTCATCAGATATATCTGTGATTTTCTCGGAAACTATTACTCGTAGCAAAAAATGTATCATATAAGAAATGTGTATTTCGATAAGATCTACAACTTTTATAGAAACGTTTTGTGAAAATTTATGTATTGGCTGAGATAAACGCATAAAACTCCGGCATCCCAATGACTGGTCACAAAAATAACTTAGTCCAGACACGACCCCTTTTCCAACGTGTCATGGGGGGCGGGAAGGCACCCCTGTGACTGGAACCAGAAAAAACTTAGGTCACACCCCTGCCCGTTTTCCCACGCGTCGTGGGACGGGAAGGCACCCCTGTGACTGGTCACAGAAATAATGTAAGGTCACACCCCTGCCCCTTTTCCCACGCGTCA
>NC_046665.1:55188390-55203854 GCF_010883055.1 Belonocnema kinseyi
CCCTGTGACTGGTCACAAAAATAGTGTAAGGTCACACCCCTGCCCCTTTTCCCACGCTTCGTGGGGCCGGCAAGGCACCCCTGTGACTGGTCACAGAAATAATGTAAGGTCACACCCCTGTCCCTTTTCCCACGCGTCGTGGGGGGCGGGTAGGCACCCCTGTGGCTGGAACCAGAAAGAACTTAGGAAACGGGTTCAATTACACGTATAAGACTGTGTAAAAATGTGTATTTCTGTAAGATCTACCACTTTTATTGGAAGAATTTTGCGAGATTTTGCATATTGGCCGTGATAAACGCAAAAAAAAACACATTTTTTATGGTTTTTCCGCGATTTCACCATGAAAATCGCCTAGTCGCCAATTCTGACTATCATTTTCGTAATCAGCGCGTCAAAGTACATAAGTATACGCAGTGTGAAGGAAATCGTCACGTTCACCTATTCGGAACTTTATCCAAAAATATCTTGAAAAAAAATTAGAATATATTTCTAAGAATAACAGTAATGAGAATGATGATATTATTAAATAGATACATTATTATTGTGTATGGAAAAATGTGAATCATGGAGGAAAGTAATTATTTGCTAAAGAATCTATTTTGGTGCAACTTTTTTTGAAAGCGCTGTTTACAAAATTGAAAAAAATAAAATAAAACAGTGCGTATTATAAAATATTGTTATAAATTCTTTTAAAAAACGCTTCAAAACACCAAAATTTGTAGAAATCTAAATAGTATTTTCAAAATTTATATTTTCCGTGAACAAACTAAATTGTTGTCTTTTACATTAGAAAAATTTTGGTGAAATAAAATTCGTTTGGAGAAACAAGGAAACTTGAATTTTATAAATTGGAATACATTATTTCTTGGAACAATTTGTTTAATTATTTTTTAATACGGAGAGTTGTAACGTAATTATTATCTTTAGCAACAAAATATCAATTTATACATTTTTATTTTTATTTTTTTATACCACTTTTTAAACTTATTAAACTATGATTTTTATATTTACTGTGTTTTTAATTACAAAAACTCGCCTGGATGTGAAACACACTTATACCTAACGCTGGAGTAGCGGATTGCCGGCTGGGCCGTAGTCTACACAGTAATACAAGATCACAAGGAATACAAAATATAAGAAAGGATCATTCGCGAGTTGAAAGTCAACTGATGATTGTAACATGACTTTAAGTAACGTGCTTTTTTGAACATCAACTGCTTTATGTGCGTAAAATGTACTTTATAGGTTAATTTAAGGCAGAAAGATTGTTGACTTCCCGTCAACGCGTGCGTATGAAATTAAACTTGTAGGTTAATTTAAGCCAGCTGATTGTTGAAATACTAGGTACAGAACGTAAATCTTCCATCCTTTTTTATATCTTCTTTTATCACTATAAACGATTATTCTATTCATAATCATAATCCGTTATAGATCTAAGTGCATATATCAAAATAGGCAACGTTGACCAAACGACTATACCATGAGCTCAGTGTAGATCGATACTATCCAGCCAGCGTTATCGATACCATATTGGCTACTCTCAGCTGCTCTCTTGGCACCTCTTCTAAAAATGCCGAAATCCGTCTAAGTGTTTGCGCATCGCATTTCGCGCACGCTTTTCTGCCAGCACAAATTGAATTTCAGAGCGCGCGAATGAAAATCATCCTAAACTTAACACACCTGTCAGTTAATCATCATATTACTCGTATATCAGGTAGGAGACACTGCACTTAAGTTCCATTTCTGGTAGAAATTAAGTGACTTACTTAATTTAATGCAAAAATGAAATTCATCCACATTTAAAATTCATCATCTTGCATTACTGTTTACGCGGGAGAAGATCCATTGCTCCATAAAATTAAAACATCAACAGTTTGTTAAGTACTATTCCAATTGAGCTAAAACTTTCCAAAAAAACTTCCTTGAACCTTCCTGAACAACTTTCGCACTGACAGTTTTCGCTTGCTCAAAATTCGCTCTACTCCCGAAACTTTGGAAGTTGTTTGTGCACGAATTATGCAACGTCTCGGAAAAAAATTATTAACAATTTTTTTAATTAACATTTTGAACTTTCGCTAAATTCATCCGTCGCAGAACATAATAATGTATATTTCTGATAATTTTGATCACAAAATATTAAAAACTTCCCATTTCGTCGCGAGTTGAAGTGAAAAAATTCAAAATATTTTAATCAGAGAAAAAAACCGTTTTTCGTAAATAATTCGAACAATAAAAAAGCTACACGGAAAAAAATCCTTGATGCGAACGAGTGAATCGAGAATTTATTAAACTCAAAGCAAGTGTCCGCTTAGATTAGGTAAAACGTTTAGTTAGAAGAGTTAAACATTTAGTTACTTTATGTAAACTGTTCTCGTAAATCAGTAATTTGAATAAAATTGCTAAGTTGGAGAGTTTATTATTTTCGACAGATTATGTGTAATTTTATTATCTTTAGATCAGAAAGAAAATTTAGTTGTTATAGAAATATTTTAACTTACAGTAGCCAATCTTTGGTCTGGTATCGCGAAAATGAATTTCCCTGAAAACCGTATAATGCATTTGGAGGTCAAGTTTGTTTTTATCGCGTTTCTTGATATTTCAATATAGTTATCGCAAACAATCAAAACAATTGTAAATTATTATTACCGCATCATAAACTCAATTTAATATTAACATTCGCGCACATTTAAAGTTGCAAAAAGCGTTTAATTGTCCAAAGTAAATCTGAACTGTCACTGATTCCGCTTAGACCGTCGCCACTTAATTTCGCTGCTCCCACAATGCATCGGCGCTCTTCCGATAATTCCTTCAGACACCTATTCTTAATATCCCTATTATAGCTATACTTATTAGGGGTTTCACTAGACGATATCCCTGGTATATGGAAAATGGTCAAGGATATTCATTTTCGCTGATCCAGGGATCTTTCTTAATTTTATCGTTCGTTTTCAGCTAAATGTTTAGCTGTAATGGGGAATAATATCCCTGTCACAGCTCAATTTTTTTTACCGTGTACAACTTATCTTATCTTAAAAGTTAAAATTCGAGACTTTGTTTTCAAGTGTTCAGAGGCCTCCCCACTCCAGCAAAATCATTCTATATCTCCTTTTTGCACCCACAGCCTCAATTATGGTTAAATAATTTCAGATATTTATTTATTTTTTTGGATTAACAATCGTTTTTTGAATATAATAGAATCACATACGTTCTGACTATTGAGCATTTGCACTCTACTATGACAATTGATCATTTTCATTATATTCCACTGGCTTTATTTAAACAAAATAGCGTTATTGTGAGAGATGAAAAATAATTTACTTAAAATTGTTGGGTTATATTCACACACCCTATTTGGATTTGTATGTCACCGTTTATACCCAAAACAAGTTGAAAGTAGTTTTAATTAGTTAAAATGCGAAAATACTTGGAGAATTTGTCAATACTAGTTTTAAATAGTTTAAACGAAATTTTTAATTTCATCCGATTTTGTATTTTAACTGGAAATACTATTTATAACTAGATTCACCAATTTTGTTTTTAAAAGGACTAGTTTTACCTGAACTATTCGGTGAAAACCTGAAATACTGCGTTTGCAGTGAATGGTCACATAAGAGTGATTGGTCACTTCTCGAAACCTTTTTTCCAGCTCTCCCTTTGAAAAAATACTTGTCAGTGACGAGTCACAGAAGAATGATTGGTCACAGCTCAAACCACTTTTCCAGCTCGCCCTTTAAAAAAATACTTGATAGCGACTGGTGACAGAAGAGTCATTGGAAACATCTTGAACCACAATGAATACTACAGATAAAACAATTCCTTTCAAAATCACAATTGGTTGAATCTAGTTTTAACCAATATTTTCAGTTAAAACACGAAATAAGATGGAATTAGAAAAATTTTCAGATTTTTACAAATGACTTTTTTACTCTCGTTTTGACTAGTTCGAACTAGTTTTTACCAAGAATCGTGATCGTTTGGCGTTTCAACTAGGTAAAACTAGATTTTTTTAAATTCGGGTTCAAATAGTAGCATACATAATAAATAGAACTTAACAAAACTTTTTTTTAACTTTCTTTGATAAAGATTCCGGTGGTATTATTTTCATTAAAAACACGTATTTATAAATGCTAAAAACTCGGATGCTTAAAATGAGAATAAATTTTAGTTTGCTATAACATTATACATAATTCAGCGCAAGATAGCGCTGAATTATGTATAATGTTGTAGCAATTATAATTATTTGGCGTTTCAACTAGGTAAAACTAGATTTTTAAAAATTCGGGTTCAAATAGTAGCATACATAATAAATAGAACTTAACAAAACTTTTTTTTAACTTTCTTTGATAAAGATTCCGGTGGTATTATTTTCATTAAAAACACATATTTATAAATGCTAAACACTCGGGTGCTTAAAATGAGAATAAATTTTAGTTTGCTATAACATTATACATAATTCAGCGCTATCTTCAGAAAGTTCATCTGGGTATATGCTGACTGAGGTCCGACCAGTTTCTGACTATGACTTTTCGGTACTTTTATGTTAATCTGGATCCAACTAAAGCCTTTATAAAATACAAGATTAGGGCCTAACTTGACACACATAGTTGTTTTAGTCATAAATAATAAAAAATAGTGATAATTTCCTTAAAGGGTTCTGACTAGAACTTACAAGTCAAGTTGTAATGAGATTCTGACCAATGCCCTAATGGAAATTGGGACAAATGGGGCGATTTCAACACGTGCTGAAAATTGGTTACGTTTAAATACCTTATAAATAAGATGACGTTGAGAGTCGTGAATTTTAGGCAGATTGTCATGTTTTTTTATTTGCATAATGTTAATCTGGAAATGCGTCATTAGATAGCACCTTGTGGTTTTACACATTTTTCTTGTGCATAATTTATTTGATAAATTTTATCTATTTAGATATCGTAATTTAGAATAAGATTAAAATTACTTAAGACGTCGCGTTAAACTATCAATCAGAGAAATAATTGTGTTAAATTACAGAAACTGTTTCTTATTTAAGATAATTTTGTTCATTTAGCTAAAATCAACTTCAAAACGAAGAAATTCTTTGTAAATTAAAAAGGAAAATTTTAATTGCAACAAAAAATCATTTATTTAAACCAAAGAAATTTCTTTCAATCAAAAACGAGGCAGTTTTCAAGGCCGGGAATTTTCACGTAAACTGGGAATTTTTTTAAATTTTAAACAAAAAAAAACGTTCATAAAATGTGGTTAGTTTTAATTCCAACGACTGCCGATAATAAAACGTCCTCATTGACAAAAAATATCTGTAGAAATATTTATCGAGTAAGAAAAGCCAATATTTTAAATTTTAGTTGCAAACTGTACATACATTCAAGTATTCCCCTCTTTCCCCCCCCTTTTTAAAAGAATTCCTGTTTCCAAGAAAATTCCGCTTTTTCTTGTTTTTTTTTTCGCTTAAATTTGTATTAAAATAATAGAACTGAATGAAAAAATTCAACTAATATTGGTTAAAAGTTGATTCTTTTGGGTTATTTTCATGAAAATTTAATTATTTTGGTAAGAATTCATCTATTTTACTAAAAAAATCATCCTTATTGGTTGCAAATTCAATTATTTGGTTGAAAATTCGTCTTTTTGGCATGAAAATACAACTATTTCATTAAGAATTCAATTAGTTTGTTGAAAGTTCGTCTCTTTTAACTGAAAGTTCAACTGTTTGGTTAAAAATTTATTTTTTATTTTGTGGTCGAGTTTTAATTGTTTTTGTTTGAAAACTCGAGAATTTAGTTGAAAATTCGTCTATAGATGTTGGAATTTTTTCTCTGTGGTTAAAAATTCAATTATTTTGTTAACAGGTCATCGTTTTTGGTAGAAAATTGAACTATTTGCTTAAAAATTAAACTTTTATGTTAAAAATTCTTCTGTTTTTATTGTAAACGCAACTGTTTGGTTGAAATTTTTTATTTAATTATTTTTATCTATATTTAACATGAACTTTCTTATCTTTAAATTATATTTTGGTTGAAAATGTATCCTTACAGGTTGATAATTCAACTGTATAAAAAAATGCTTTGGTTTGAAAATGTATTCATTCAAGAGAAAAGATCTTTAGCCTTCACAGTTTGAACTTCGAACTTTCTAATTTCTTTGTCCGGAAAATATTTTCGCAAACCGAGAAATTACCTGGACTCTTTTCATTATCTTATATTGTTTTAGTCAGTCAAGTAAGGTTTGGACAGCTTTTTTTCGCAGTGTCACGATTTTCGATATAAAAATTTCTCTCTGAGTCACATTAATTTCAAAACTGAAACGCAGTATATGAAAAATTCAAGCGCAGTTATGAAATGTTGAAAACTTAGGTCTCTCAGTGTACATTTCAGAGTGAGTGAGTGGGTGGATGGATAAAATGCGGTCTTTCGATATGAAACTTTTTCTGATGTTTCTGACATCAAAGATAAGTAATTGGTGAAAGGAAATCCGACAACCGAGTGTTTAGAGGAAGTTCATAATTTTTTTGAATATTAAACGAAGTGTCTGGTCTCGAAATTCGGGATAACGTTTTTTTTTATTTTTCTTCCCATTAGATTCCGTTAAGAATATAAATCACAATTTTCGACCCTGAAAAACACTAAATTGTTAGTTTTTTCGTTGTTATTCAAAATTTCTCAAAATGATTGCACATTTCTACATTACAACAATTGCAATAATGTATAAAAAGCACAAAATTTGTCCAAATAACAGACGAAAATTCTTATTTTCTGTGATTGATGTTGGAATTCATTTGATTTATTTTGCATTTTCTTATAGAAATGGCTTTCCTACTTGTAACAAAGTTTCCACATAGAATTTAAAAAAATTAAACAAATTAATCACAAATTGGAACACACTCGGCTGCAGATTGTGATACAAAATTTAAAGTCCATTTTAAATAGAAAATAAAAACTTACTCGCTAGATCGTGAGTTTGTGAATAAAGGTAAAAAAGTTTTGTTAAAAAAAAGTTAGTAAGCTTCATAATAATAACAAATGCTTAAAACAAACAAATGATTATGTTCCGAAAAAATATAACTTTAGTGTTACAGTATCACGTTCAGATAAGACAATTTTCGGTAAAACGACTAGAAAAAGGAGACAATTTTTTTCAATTTAACAATAATTTCGAGAAATGTCGATCTTGAAGGGCAGAAAGCAAATTATTATTAAGCTAAAATACTACACTAACATTTTAACCAAAATTCAAATAAGCATTTTTCTTTTATTACTGTGTTCATATATGAGAATTCGAAAAAATCTTTTTACACAACATATGTATTTGATTTTTTTCACGAATTTTTTATGGAATGTACCCATTTTCGAAAAAATGCTGTTTACCCAGTTGTTTACCTAGTTCTTCAGTCATTTTATATAAACAGAGATGATCTAAATAACTGAAATCTTTTCAAATCTTTAAGAAATTTTCCCTTTTTCTGTTTTTCGCCTAAATGCGAATAATTTTGGTTCAGAATTCATCTCTGTTGCTTAAAAACTCTAATGATTGGTTCAAAATTTAATTTTTTTTTTCCAAATTCAACTATTTTGTTAAAAATTTTATCATTACATTCTTGGTTGAAAATTTACATTGTTTAGTTTAAATTTAACTATTTGTTTGAAAATTCAAGTTTTGGTTGAAAGATTAACTCCTTTCTAAAAACAAATTTGTCTGGGAAATCATCTTTCTTGGTTGAAAATTCAACTTTTCTGGTTTAAAAGTCAACTGTTTACACGGAGAAAAATGGATGTTTAAATGTAGATGTTCAAACCGTTTGAGCGCATGCGCATAGCGCATTGGAATTTCACGACTATATTTGACCACTATATATTTTCAATATTACAATTATGGATTATTACAATTTTTGAACATTTCCAAATAATCAAAATTAACTATCTTTACATAAAATTGGTCCACGATTTTTTTCTGTCCAAAGGAGGGAACAATGATTTTAAGTTGCAGGATTATTGACTTAACACATTTGACAAAATGTTAATGAATTTATAATAAAATTTGTATTTAAGTAACTTAAAATAGACATCATTTTAAATTCAGATTACAGATCATTCGTTCTTTGATTACTTACCCCGCTAATTATTTTAAATTTAAAATATTGAACATAACCTCAATTTGACTGAATGTATCATCTAATCGACATTGCGTACCCTTTATCCGTTTTCCTTCGTCTACGAACATTAAATTTTGGTTTAAAATTCACAAATAAGTTATCAATCAATTCCTAAAATGACCATAAATAAGTATGGACTCCTCAAATATTTACAGGCGTTATTTGACATAACCATACATGTAATATCTCGCATATTTCAGCTGAACATTTTGGATCTTAGAGAGTACCATCTGACTTTTTAAGATCTACAGATGCTAACTTTGAACATCTAGATTGTTGTCCTATAGTTAAACATAAAATATGTTAAGGATGAACATCTAGATGTTACGTTTGAACATCCATTTTTCTCCGTGTACTAAAGCATTATTAGACTTCTTAGCTCAAATTCATCTCTTTTAGTAGAAAATTAATCTTGTTTGATATCAAATGAATGTTTTTTTGGTTGAAAAGTCATCTCTTTGGTCGAAAATTTAACTATTTTGTTGAGAAATCGTCCTGTAGAATAGAAAATTAGTCCTTTTCTTTGAAATTTCATCTTTCGCTTGTAAATTAATCTGTTTTTTGGTTAAGGATTCAAATATTTGGTTGACAATTCTTTTTTATTCAAATTCAATTGTTTTTATTTAAAATTAAAATTGTTTTTGGCGGAAGTATCAACAGTTGTATTTTAAATAAAAATATGAGCTCTACAAAGCAATTGAATTCTTAACACAGAAGATTAATTTTCTACAGAAAATATTCCATGACCTCTTATAATCTATCAATACCGATTTAATATTGGGAACACAAAACAGTAATGTATTTCATATATTTATTCGTGCCTTCAAGTCGTAAACAAGTTAATGTTATACGTAACACTTCACACTGTATATAAACTATATATAATTTTTCCGCTTGTGAATCAATTACAACTTAAATTTTTGTATAAAAGTTACATTATTTCTATGAAGAAAACTTTTGTTTTAATTTAGAATATTAAATTTGAAAAATTGTTCACTGTCACAGAACCTATGGGTTGACTTTTTAACGGACTTTTTGATTATCTGAAAAGATTTTCGGTAAGACAGAAACATAAGCTTGGAAAATATTTAAAGTATCCACTTTTTTCTTTCTTTTTTTTGTAGAGAAAAGTCTACGAGGAAGAAAAATACACTCGTGAAATGAGCACAAATAAATACACCCGCAGTGAACGCATCCGTAGTACTTCGCAGCGGTATTTCTCCTGTTTTAAGAGCATTTTTGGGTTGTGAGGTTTGAGCATAAGATAGCATAGAATGGTATAGCATAGAACAGTATAGCACATGATAGTATAGCATAGGACAAAGTAGCATATCACGCAGTGAAGCGCACTCGCACATGAGTCCGTGCACCTGTGATGACTGTCGAGATCCGATAGGCCATTCTGTTTGCTGGGAGAGTGGTAGAATGGTAGACGGGTAGAGCGGTAGAGCAAGTAGGCAGCATGCAAGCTATTCACTAGTCAGTATGTAGGTGTAGTCAGTTGGGAAAGGTGTGTGGTGGACGGTGGAGGAAAGTCTCTGGTTGTCGGTTCGCAAACCTCGGTGGGCCACCACGGCGGCGCGCATGTCCGCGTTGCCATGATCGCCCTGGCCCACTGACCTATATTACACGCGGGTACAGGTCCCGCATACAAGTCGGACCAACCATGATGTAAGTATCAAGCAACACTCGAACCGCGAACCGCGGTGAGGGCCACGTTGCTCCGGAAATCGAATCGACCTGAACGCCGTCATCCCAACTGAAAATCGGATTTACCTCTACTTTTGGTCCTTCATGCCCCCTCAAAACTAGTGCTGCTTCCATGTGTCAGTGAATGTCAGTTGTTTGCTTGAGGTTTTCTCGAGTTGAATTGATTGTCAGTGAAACATAAAGTAGAGTGTGTGCAGTGTTGTTGTTGGGCATCTCTGACGATGGATATAAATGGTCAGTCAAGTTTGCTGAGGAAATAAAGTTCAAGTTGATAAGTGAATAAATAAATTGTTGGTGGAAAGCGAGCGAGTGAGTGAGCGACGATGATGATGAGGATGAAAAAGTGCGTCACGCTCGTTGTCGTTCTCGTTGCTAGGTTGTTCTCGTGACGACGAAGTTTGTCTGCGCTTGTCCCGCGTTGCCGTGGAACTTGTCCCGCGATGCCGTGGAGCAGAGAGTGAGCCAATGACGAGAGTAGCAGGAGGCAAGAGGCGGGGGCGGCGGGTGCACTGAGAGAGAGGTGGAACACCGATACGAACGAAAAGAGAGGAGGCTTACGGCAACTAGGTGACGGCCGCGTGTATACCGGGATTGTGATGCAAGGTGCTTGCTTTTCCTCGTTCACAATTTACACTCATCGCCTGCCCGCCTGCCTTATAATCATAGTCATGAGTGAAAGTTCCAAAATCTCTCCTCATTACTCTCTAAAAATGAATGAACAATTTTTCACTCAGGAGATCGGCCCACCAGCTTGATCGAAGAGTCAAATCATTTAGAGAAGATTCTATCTAGTTTAGTGTCACAATGTTCAAGCCTCGGACTCATGACACTATTGACACCTTTTTTTTAACGATTCAACTATTTTGCTACTATTTTGAACAAAATGAGACTTAAGCTACTATTTCCTCAAATTGCTCGCTAATGAAACTTTTTGTTTGACTTTTTCTTTAAAAGTATTCTCAAACTTCTTTGCTAGGTTGGCTATAAAATAAAATATTTGCAGGCCTTGGACTCACCACACTATTGATACAATTTGGCACTTTTTTAAAGCATTGTCATTATTTTGCTACAGTTGAATGTTCAGCCAAAAAGATTCATTTAAAAAAAGTACATGCATTTTTAACTAAATAGTTGAAATTAAAAGCAAGACGATTAATTTTCTATCAGAAAAATAGAATTTAAAAAAAAAATCGTAAATTTTAATCACATAGTTTTATTTTCAACCAAGAAGATTAATTTTATAGGCAAAAATACGATTTTTAATAAAATAAATCAATGTTCAATTACATAGTTTAAAAAGTGGATGTGATATTAGCCCAAATTTTATTTGGTTAATTTTTACTTTTTCGTTTATAACATTTCTTAACTAAATAATTGAATTTTTAAACCACAAAAGATCATTTTTGTCGGAAAATGGAGAATATAAATTTTTACTAAGGTGAATTAAATTTCATTATAAAAAAATGAATTATCCCCAAGCAGTTTAATTTTATATCAAATTGTTGTATTTTCAAGTAAAAAGTAAGATTAAAAAAAACAATATAATTTTCAACCCGAAAATGTGATTCAATAACAATAAAGTTTATTTACAAACGATTAGTTGAATCTTCAGCAAAACGATATAAGTTTCAGTAAAACAAACAACAAACTTTTCAAACAAAAAAAAAACTTTTTAACAAACAAAAAAACTTTCATCCAAGCAGTTGAATTTTCAACCTAAAAATTGACTTTTTAATTAAATATAAAAAAAGTTGGATTTATTCAACAAAAACGGTTTTTCAAGAAAATACATACATTTTCGAGCCAAATTTAGGAACTTTCTATACAAAAGTTATATTTTTAATATAATTTAATTGTCAATCGAAACAGATTATTTTTTAATCAAGAAATGTGAAATTTCTAGCGAAAGGGATGAATTTTGAAAACAAAAATATCAATGTTCCAGAAAATAATTGCATTTTCAATAAAAATCAAATTTTTAGTCAAGAAACGAAATAAATTTCAATCAAATTGTTGAAGTTTCAACTAAACAAGTATGACTTATTAACAAAATTTTAATTTTGAACCAAACAATACATTTTTTGACAAAAAAACAAAAGAATTCTTAACCAAAAATTTAATAGTACAATCTTTAACAGAAAATAATTAGCTTTCAAGCAAGAATAGTAGTTGGATTGTCTTATTGGGTTTTATTAATTCAGTTGTAATTTAAGTGGAAAAATGAGATAAGGTGAAAGACTGTGAAGCCTGCGATAAATAAATACGAATGTTAATAAATTATTCACGAAAGAATAACACTTTATATAAACATTAAAGTTATTTTTTAATACTTGGAAAGTTTTATGACACAATCTCGACATTCTTAAAAATTTGCAACACTATTTACATTATTTTTGAAATCTAAAGTGAGTCTGAAGCCCATATTCGCATATCAAAAATTAAAAAAAAAATGATGTGTTTTAAATATTTCAAAAATTTTTTAATCATTTTTAAGTGATTTTAAATTATATTAAGAGTTTAGATTTTTTGAAAATATTCCAAGGAATTTAACGTGATTTCACAATTTGAAGGATTTTTCAAGAATTTCGTAAGAGTTTAAAAAGGTATCCAGGATAAGAATTATTTTTAGTAGATTTCAACGAATTTCTAAAGAATTTTTTTTCTTGTAATAAATCTTTAGGGGACTGTTTTTAAATCCTAGAAGAAAGTTTTCATCCCTATTAGAAATAAGAATAATGTGCTTTTTTCCATCCTTCTCTTGAGCTTTTTTTATAAAAAAATAATGAAGTTCTGAACGTTCAAATGAACGAAATATTTTTTACCATTTATATTTCACACATAAGTATTGTTCCAACTGCAATTTAAAATATTTATTATAATTCTGCTTCAATAATAAATTATTTCCCATATAAATGAACAAACATTTGAGAACTTTATCTGGCTTACGAAGTCTTCGGTTAAAAATATCGTTCATTTGAACGTTCAGAACTTCAAGCACATCATTTTCGTGTTAAAAAAAAATTGAAATTTCGAATATGCGAAAAAGTTAATTTTAAGGATTAGTCAATTTTAAAATGTATCCAACCTTTATAATGTTTGATAAAATCTATAGAAAATCTAGAACAATTACTTCAAAAATACTTTAAATGTGTAGTTTAGCTACATGCCTGCCGATTTTTTTATTTTATTCAAGTACTTACTGACCAAAACTGAATTTCCGGAATGAAACTCATTTTAAGCGATGTAACTATAATTAACCAGAAAATCCTATATTCAAGCACCTTTTAATTAAATTAAATTCACCCGCAGTCCCGCTGCGGACTATACGAGATAATTTGTCAAAAATTTCATAAAAAATTACAAATTGTCTGTGCTATATATTTTAATCAGTGAAATCACACAGATTCGTAACCTACTTTTGAGTGCCGTACTCTCGAAATCTAAATGAGTAGAAAAGTAAAAGTTCAAATTGTCCTAAGTGGTTAAATTTAGTATAAAATTGACAGTGTAATAGTAAAATGACTAATTTACAGTAAATTCGATTATCAAATGAAGTAGTTACAATTGAACTACAAAATGAATTTGTCGAATTAAAAAATTAATTAGCCTAATTCAAATGTTTTTTTGGTTCAAAAGTTATCATTCTTTGTTTTTATCATTAATGATTCAGTTTGAGTTTATCAGTAGATTTGGACTACTTAATATTATATCAAGTTGATTTTTATTTCCATGAGGTCGATTTTGGTCTGAATTTCATTAAAAGTAAACTTATATGCAGGAGAAATAATTATTTTGCTGATAATTTTCATCAAATTGGCCTCTTCCCAAAAGTGCTCTGCGCTCATGCTGATATTGTTTGAAATAATAACTTATTAACAAAAACATATTTAAATAAAAAATGTGTGATTAAAATAAATCCTTTCGTAGCATATTAATTTTTTTATTAAAATATGAAGTAAAACTTCCTTAAATTTTGAAATTCTTTAAATCAGTGGACATTTTTGGTTCAAGCTCGGATGATTTTATTTTTTTAAATAAATAACGTATATTATGAAATTATGTCTTTGCAAATATTATACTTTATTTGATTTAGTAGCTTCTAACACACTGTGATGAAGAAAATTTAACCGATTCGAGCAAAACTGGTCAAAAACCTTGTCTAAATAAAGTAAGATGTGCAGCTAAAACCAGATTAAAATCAAGTAACAATCTTTGTCATAAAAAAAAAAAATCATTGTCTTCAATTAAGATTTACAGATATCTTTTACAAAATGTTTACTTTTACTAATTAACAATTTTGTTATAGTTTACGATGGCAGTAAATCGCATTATTTAAATCAGAATTAATTTTTTTTTATTCAGTATATTTCCACAAATAAAGATTATTTTCTCTTAGAATCCTTCTTCTGATTTAAACATTTTGCTAAAGATTGTATTAATCAAATATTATGAACGGCGTAATGGGAAATGTTTTTAGACTCGCAGATCTAAATCAATTAGTTCAAGGACCAAATGTTCATCAGACTTTTTATTTTTAATTAGGTAATTATGAAAGAGCTAATGAGAAATTTATATCTTGAAAGAATGGCCTAGAATGTTTATTGATAATAAATTATTGATCGAAAGTGAAGATCTTTTTAAGGCAGATAAATAAAAATCAACATTATGTATACGCACATAGATATTTTGCACTAAAAAGGGGTTAAGAACTTTACCGCTAAAAGCATATCACATTGAAGAGAGACTAAATGCATTATCACTCAGAAGTGATTCATTCTTGAGGGGCGTTTCTTGAGTAAATAAAGTTCTCTTATAATAATTTCTAACTTGCTAGTTTGGCAAATAAATTATTAGGTATAGCAAAAAAGAGATAGTGATGCATTACAGAAGAATTTCCTGGATTTAGGTTGACCTATATTCTGATGCAAAACCATTAGCAATATTCGATCGAGTACAAAGAAACATTAAAGACAACTTTTTTCAGGCGTGAATTTCTTTTTTATATCTCTTCTTGCAGGAAAAGGACAAGAACCACTGATGATTTTTCCTAGATTCTAATTTAGATATAAAATAACAACACTTGTAAGGCGCAATTATAGATGTGCGCATGTAGTAATTAACATCCCTTTGTATTAATTAAGAAGTCAGACATTAGAATAAGAAAAATTACTTTTATCTTTATTCGCGTAAAGTTGTGCAATTCCTCTGAATTTGAGAATATTTAATTTAAATAGCAAATGTCTTAAATAAGTCGAAAACAATTTTTTTCTCACATAAAATATTGAAGTATTACAAAAATATTATATAGCTGAATTAAAAATAAGGCACCAACTGACATTACCCTATTTTACGTAAAATTCTGTAACGGTAAACTGTTCGTAAAAATAAAGTCTGAATATAGAGCCCCGCAATTAAATAGGAATAATTTTGATAGGTTTTCGAAATTAAAAAAAAAAATACTGAAATTTAATATCAGAATTTTGAAAAATGTATATGTTTTGCAAAATTAAATTCCGATTTTTATCATTTCTCCCTATTTTTTACTAACTAGAAACATGAGCATCACAGGATACAGTTGGCTGTTTATATATATATATATATATAT
>NC_046665.1:55203954-55280335 GCF_010883055.1 Belonocnema kinseyi
CGTCCCCTTTTCACCCTTTTTTTCATGTTTTGATTTGAGAAATCCCGTAAAATACCTAAAATCTGCAATTTTGACTAAAATTTCTTTTTTCGGTCTCTCTTGTTACAAGGCTTCGATTCATTTTTTGAGAGTAATAAACCGAAATTAAAGAAATGAAATAACAAGAAAATTTGAAAGAGATTCTATTTGAAGATATCAAAGGTTCTGATTCATTTTTTGAGAATCATAGACCAAGAAGATTAATTTTATATAAAAAGAGGAATATTCAGCAAAAAAGATCAATTTTCAAGTAAAATAAAGAATCTTTAACCAAAAAAAATAAATTGTTAAAATGTAATTCAACTAAAAAGAATATACGCTAAAAATGTAATTTTTAAACCGAAAATGTTGTATCTTCAACAAGAAAGTTAATTTTTAACTAAATAGATGAATTTTCTACGAAATTGTTTAATTCTAAAGCAAAAAAGACTCATTTGCTACCAAAAAAGTGTCATTTTTAACCCAGGAAACAAAACGTCAACAACATAGTTACATTTTCAGACAAAGAGATGAAAATTTAACCAAGAAAGATTTTTCAAACAAGAAAAAAGTTTCCATATATATTATTGATTTTTTTTCAAAAAAAAAAAAAAAGCATATTTTTAACCAAATAGTTAAATATATAACCAAATGTTTGAATTTTTAAACAAAAAAGATTAAACTTTTACCAAAACCATTGCATTTTCAACAGAATAGTTTATTCTTTGAGTCGAAAAGACCAATTTTTGAGAAAACAGTTTAATTTTCTACCCAGAACTTTTCGACCTCAGAATATTCAATCCAAAAGGGCGAATTTTGTATATGAAAAATGAATATTCAATCAAATAGTTGAATTTGACCAAAAAAGCGAATATTCAACAAAATAGTTAAATTTTGACACAAACAGATGAATCTTTAACCAAGAAAGATTTTTCAGTTAAAAAATATTTAAAATATCAAACGATTTATTAAGTTTCGGAGCCACAAAGACGAACTTTCTACAAAACAGTTTAATTTTCAAACTAAAAGAAAGTTAATTTTCAACCAGAAAGTTAATTTTGCAAATTTTGGTATTTCGGAGGTAAAAACACGAATTTCAACCAAAAAAGAAGAATTAAAAAAAAGCAGTTGAATTTTCAACCAAATAATGACACTTGGACCCAAAAAATAGGTGTTTGATAAAGTATTTCAGCTTTTATCAAAGTCATTAAGTTTTCCATTAAAAACAAAAGAATGATTTCTTCCACAAAAGTTTAATAGCGAATATTACAACGAAACCAGGTTTTAATTTTCAGTCAATAACTTTTTTACCAAAGGAGATGAATTTTCAAACGAAACAGACCAATTTCGTTTAAAGCAGTTGAATTTTTTACCCGAAAATATAAATTGTCAGCTATGAAGATAATTTAAAAAGCACAAATTGATTAATAAAAATATATTAATACAAAATAACAAATGAAAAACGAGAAAAGGGGGAAAAGAGGGGATTAGGGAGAAGATTGTGAAGCCTGCAATAAATAGATAGGAATTCTCCTTTATTTTTAATACTTTTAAAATATGTAAGAAAACGTGTATCAGAGTATAATATGTTAGTTGCAGAGAATAAGGAAATAGGGGTTATATAGACAAAAAATACAATTATTTATTTAATCTGTTTTATTTATTTATTTTTCATATGTTTTTCATTTCTTTTTAAGATTTTAAAATATAAATTACTTTATTCAAATATATTTTAGGTTCGTTGCTTTTTAAAGCATTTTCCTGTTTTGATTATAATTTTTTTTCGTCTTTGCTTTGAAATATTTGGGTTCTGCTTGTAATATCTAAAAGTTTTATTTTATTTTCTCCGTCTTGTGAAAGGTTGAAAGCGAGAAAAGATATCTAGAAATGTAAATGAAAGTAAAAAATATAAATCCTCGCTTCCGGCGGCAAAAATCAGCGTAGCTCCCGCTTCTCGCGAGGGATCTAGGCTGGATTTTTGATGGGTCTCTTCCTTTCTAGTCCAGAAGTATAGTGTTCCGAAGCAGTGGTTGTCAACCAAAAATATTTAAGATTCTAAAAATATTTTTGTTATCAGATAAAAAGTACTAAAAACATGATAGAAAAGTACAACAAATTAGATGTTATACATGCTAGGCATGTTTAAATAGATATATGGTATTTTAATCTTAGATTAATTTTTTAAAGAAAATGTTCCCTAAAAGTCCGCCAGAGAAATTGTCGGCTTCAATGTATACTACGCGACGTGCATCAACTGTCAAATTGAGAGCATGAGCTTAAAAATTTAATCATATTGTACCCTATTAAAATGTTATTAAATGTCAAAATGAGTTCATCCGTAGAAAATAATACGTGATCAAGAACATATTAACACAAATTTTAATATTATTATGAATGCGTTTGAGTTGATTTGGAACATTGGTTTGGATATGGCGTAATATTAGATTTGAAAAAAAATCTTTTTTCTCCGAATTTTTATTTAATTGATTAATTTAATTAATTCATTTCATATTTGCACGCTATGTTCACAAGTACCTGGAAAAAACCTGGAAATTTGAGGGATTTTTTTTTGCTTTCAAGAACGTGCTTAATATGTTTTAATTGTAATTTTTTTTACTCGAAAGTTAAAATTTTTTGTTAAAAACTCATTTTCTTGGTTAAAGATTTATCATTCTAATGGAAAATTCATCTCTTTGGTTAAAAAAATGAGCTATTTTGTTAAAAAATCGTTGTTTCATTGGTTGAAAATTAATTTTTTTATTGGGAATTGAACTATTCTAGTTGAGTATTCGAAACAATTTTCACCTAATTTTTAATTGAAAATTGATCTTTTTTAGTACAAAATTCAACAATTTTGTTGAAAAGTGGTATTTTTTAGTTCAAAATTCATCTATTGTGTCGAAAATTAATTTATTTCCTTTACAACCACTCTTTTTTGTTAGATAGTTAATCTGCTTTTCGAAAAATAATCTTCTTGTTTGAAAATTCATTTTTTGGTTCAAAATTTAAGTCTTCAAGTTAAATATTCATCTTTTTAGTTGAAAATTCTGTTTTTCTTGTTCGATATAAAACTGCGTGGTTGTAAGCTAAATTCTTTTATTAAAAAATCATCATTTTAGTTTAAAGTTCATCAGTTCAGTCAAAATTATTATTTTTTTAGCTGAAAACTTAACCGTTTCATTTTTAGTTAAAAACTGATCTTTTTTACTTAAAAATTCAAATATTTGGTTAAAAATTGATATTTTGTAGTTGAAGATTGAACTATTTGTTTGATAATTCCAGTTTTTCTTGAATCCTCTTTTGGTACAAAATTACTCTTTTCAGTTGAAAATTTACCTATCTTGTTCAAAATGCAATATTTTGACTTGAAAAGTTAGGAATTTGATGCGGTTTAAATTGAATTTAATATAGTGCCCACATTAATTTCACTTAAACATGCATGCCATTTTAAGTATAAGAATGTAATATAAAAATTAGCTTAAAAATTAGTAGCTTCTAACTGTGAAAAATTATACGTGGGAAAAAGTGAATTTTTTCAGAATTTGATTAGACATCCTGTTTTAGGGAAAAATTTATTTCGAAACAGAGTTTAATGATTACTGAGCGAAAAAATAATTATTGTTCAAAATTTTAGAAACTGAAATGTTTTTTGATAGAAATGGAATTTCCGTCTAAATCTAGGGTTAAGTGAGCTTTTGTTTGTCTCAATTAGAATCTTTTTACAGCCATCATTTGCGACAAACCTCAGGCAGTCTTTTAGCCAAATAATTTTGTGTCAGTTAAAAATATTTTCACATGTTTCAAAACAAAATAGCTAAGTGGACGATGCTTTTGCTTCAAGAAAACTCTTTTCTGAGTGTGTTCTATTGTAGTAATGAGAAAAGGAAGTGACAATAATGTCAGGTATGCTTCGTATGTATTTTTGTGTATATAAATATTCACTGTGTCTTCCGGGGATTTGGTTCACATTTCCTAATTTATTTCGGATTGTACCTTTGCAAAGTGAACGTACATCAGGTTTCCAAAAATTCAGAAATTTCTTTCTAAAGATTAAAGCATAAAGAAGTTATTGTGATCTTTCCATTATCACTTAGAAGATCGTTTCATATTTAAATGCCACTTAAACTTCCAAGAAAAATATTTGATTGGATAAACGTAACTTCAAATTCAGCTTAAATAATAAGCAGAATTGATTGACTGATTGTGAGATGGATATCATTACTATATTTGATGGGTCAAGGTCTCTGAGATGTGAAATAACAATTTTTTTTTCGATTATCATTTCTTATTCAAGATTCAGTACGATAATTATAGACTTTACCCTCTTTCCCCTAACCCCAACTTTTCCTCTTCAAAAGAAATATTTTTCTTCTGTTTTCAAGACAATTTCCCCTTCTCTTTTACTTCACTAAAATGCGAACTCAAAATTCAATTAATCTAGTTAAAGAGTCATAATTTTAGTTGAAAATTCATCTATTTCGTTGAAAATGGAACTATTTGGTTGGAAATTAACCTTTTTGTTGAAAATTCATATGTTTGAGTTGACAATTCAAATGATTTGCAAAAAATTTGTAATTTTGCTTTGAGAATTCAACTGCTTTTTATTTAAAATTGACACCCCGAGTGTCAGACTAACTATTTTTGAGCTTTGACTATGAGAGAGTCATCCGTGGAGTGTCAGAATTTGACGGTTAGCTTCACATCCTAGAGTGTAAAGTTAACGTTTCTGGAGTTTAAACCTGATTATCCCTGGAATTTTTCATTCGATTATCTCGGTGTCAACTTAGTCATATCGGAGGGTCAACTTTATTATCTTTTGTCCTTCTATTTAATTACATATAGATTCATGAGAGTCAGAGAGATGGAAATTTAAATGAATTAATCAAACATGAAAAACATGAAAAACATGAAAATTGATAAAAAATACATCAAGTCTGCTGCAACCGTCTTTATTTTTTTTGAAGAGTAAGATGCCTGGGACAGAGTGTCGATTTGACTATCCGGATAGTGATTCTAAATCACATGTAAATATTTAAACATACTATAAAGTTATGGTCTGCCTGACTGGAAAGGAAAAATTGTGGATGGTACTTGGTACTATCTAGATCTAGAAGGTGAAACAGACCATCTAAATTTTGACACTCCAAGTTTGACTATCCGTTTTTCTCTGTGCACTCTTTGATTCAGGACTATTCACTTTTAGATTCGGACTACACATAAGTATAATACTAGAAAATGTTATGATACTTTTTCAAAACAATTTTTTTAAATTTCTGACACTTTTTAAACTATGTTTGATCTCTGAAGTGAATGCGAGGCCTGTATGAAGTATCAAATCGATTAAAAATTAGCGTTGTATATTGCAAGTTCGGATGAAAAATAAATTCTTTAATTCATATTTGGATAGGTTTTCTCTATAAAGATTTCATTTTATTTTGTAAAGGATCAGGTTTTCTGTGAAGCTTTTAATCGTTTGAAAAGGAGTAAGTAAGCGTTAGGTAAACACATTTGAAATGAATTACCTTGCTTGGCCGGATGAGCGAGAATTCGGCACGTGCTCGTGTTCTCGATACGGCATGACACGACACGTGGGTATGCACTCGCAGAACGCTTTCCCAACCTCTTTTTCATTTGCACTCCCCTATTGCGCATTACGTTGATTTGTATTCATCCGTTTCATCTCCCGTATGATTCCGGTATCAATTCTCTTCTTGATGAGACTCATAGAGTCACGATTGGCGATTGGTAAACACGAGCAGAGCATACATTTCCAGCTGCCTCATATTGCAAATAATTTATTGCGATCTCCCTACAATCTAAATAATTTCAGGTCTCAGACTCACCACAATATTTTACACCGTTATCTCACAATTGTCCGTTAATGATACTATTTAAAACAGTTGAAATTTACTATCAAATTGTTGAATTTTCAAGCAGTTATATTTTCACTTGTATTTTCTATATGAAATTACTAATTTTCACCAAAAAATGTGATAATTGATTTTTAAACCAACAAATATTTTAATTTTAAATAAATAAGAGTTGAATATAGCCAAAAAAGACCAATTTTCAACAAAATACATCATCAACTAAAACAGATTAATATTCAACCATACAGTTCCATTTTTAAGAAAAAAATTGATTTTATGCCAAAAAGATGAATTTTTAATAAAATACATAAATTTGTAACCTAATTTTGAAATTTTCTATCTAATTGTTTAATTTTCACCCCAAAACCTAAAAAGATAAAACTTCTACAGAAAGAGATTTTCAATACAAAATTATGTTAGTGAAAAAAGAAACAAAATTTCTATCAAATTCTTAAAATCATATCAAAAAGATTAATTTTCTACAAACAGTTGAATTTTCTATTTAAAAAAAAATTATTTAAAAACAATGACGAATACGCTAGGCATAAAAAAATAACTTTAACGTAAAAAAACAAGATTTTTCTACATTATTAGCATAGTAGTGGAATTTAGTAATAAAATGGATTATTCTTTTAAATTGAGGATGAAATTTTGCAATTGAAAATATTCAATACAAATAAAATAAAACCAATCTTTCTAAAAACTAAAAAAAATCGCAAATAATTTTTAACAGTACAAAGAACCGATTTAAGCCTTCTTGGGCAATTTTGCTACACAATTTTAGTTTTTAAGGTTACCTTTTTTAAAAAAATGTGCTACCAAACATATCTGCTTTTGATTTGAAATTTAAATCTTTTTTCAGATGAAACGTCAACTGTTATATTCTTCATTAATTCATTTTTTTAAGTTAAACTACTTGAATGTTGAAAATTTATCTCTTTGTTTCGAAATTTCAACTTTTTACCTCAAAATAGAATTGTTTGACTAAAAAACTATCAGTTTTGGTTGTGGATTTCTCTATTTTGTTAAAAATTCGTCGCTTTTGGTTCAAATTGCAAGTGTTTGTGGTTGGAATTTAATCTTTTTTACTAAAAAATTTGGTTAATTTTTTTTTAATACAAACACTTGGTTGGAAATTCATTTATTTTGGTTGAAAATTAACTTTTTTTTAATTCTACGTTTTGGATTTCATAGTCAACGGTTTTCTAAAAAAATTCGACTTTTCAGCTTGATAACTCAATTTTTTGTTGAAATTCATCTTACTGCAAAGAGAAAGCTTTTGTTTAAATTGTTCTATTAATTTTACAAAATAATTATTTTATTTTAAACAAGTATTTTTTTATTTTTAAATATTTGAACGCTGTAAATTCTGTGTGATATAACTTTGAACTTCTCAAACACTTTATTTGAAATTATTCAATTATTCACTTTTTAAATTTTTTGAATCTAAAATTTTTCAATCATTATGACATTATTCAGTATGATAGTGTAAAACTGGAAAAAGTAATTGTTACTACCGCTTTTCTCTCCGTGAAATTTCAAAGAAATAGAAATAATTTTAACATACTATTCGGAACCATTCATGGGGGAGAGGGTTGGTGCTGGAGTCTTTAATTGAATTATTAATTGCTTTTATTTAAAGTTCCCTTTCCGCTACTTATTTCCTGCTCGCGAGACTATGCAGTGCCACGTGTTCAGGTATTCGAATACTTGAATTCATTACTCCTTTGAATTAACAGCACATCGTCACGTGGCACGGTTATGAGACTAGAAACTGGGTTGCTGTCTCCAAGTGAACCTCTAGAAAGGACAAAACAACTGGATAAACTCATCATTAACAGATGGATTGTTGCAATTATGAAAACGTTCTCTCAATATGTCTGTCATGTTGACAGAACCACATTGTCATATTAATATTTTTTTCATATCAAAATTTAGTGCTAATTTAATTCCATAACAGTAATTCAGAAGTACCAGTCATTCAAAAATGTTAAATAACAAAAAATTGCTCAATATATAATTTTTTAAACTTTCATCTAAAGTAAATAAGCAGGGGCGTTTCTGGACCACCAAAACTACCTCATCGACTTCGAGAATATCCTATAGCTGAAGTGGTACGTGTCCGTGTTGAGTTTCGAGGACATTCTAGAAATTTAGCACGGACACCAACCACTTCAGCTGCAGAGTGTTCTTGAAGTCGGTAATGTAGGTTTCGGTGTACAGAAACGTCCTTGTATATCTGCAAGCTGATTTCCGTTGTATTAAAATTTTATACTTATTTTTCAAAATTGAAGCACCCAAAAATAAGTTAACTTAAATTTCACGCCCTCAGTAATCCTCCCAAAACGAAGTATTGATCATTCTGGAAAACAAAGATGCCTGGATTATTAATTTTTTGTCTCATGTAATTTCTAAATTAAATTTTTAAATTAATAGTAATACAAAATTTGTGTATTACATAATATCTATTGTGTAACGTTATTTATTAACCACAGCAAATTTAAGCGAAAATCACTGTAAACATACTTTAAAATTATTTTAAAATTGCCAATCTTCTTTCAAATCTATAGTAATTTCTGGTATAAAACGCCCACAAAACCAGAAATTGTGAATTTAATGACTGAATGGTAATCTGAAAAATATTAAGATTTCTTAAATTAAATTTTCCATTTTCTCAACAACAAAAAAACACTTGCATAAAATAGCAAAACATGGTTTGAAATTGTAAATTTACTGTGAACTTTAATGACGTTTGCTTGAAATAACTGATTTTTGGTGAAAAATGTTAACATAACTTTAAATTGTTTCAAAATTCAAATTTTGATTTAAAACTCCAACATAACATAAAATGGTTCAGAAATAGTAAATTTACAAAAAATTGAGAAGAAATTGAAGGATCTTTTAATTCAAATTTCAATTTGCGACGAAAACACAAGTAAAATCCGAAATTGTTTAAACTTGTATATTTTATTATTGTAAACAAAAATTATTGGGTTTAAGTCTAATGATTCTTTGTTTATAAATACAAATTTCAGGAAAAATTAATTTTTTATTGAAAATACCAATTATTTTTTACGAATAAACTAACATAATAACAAATTGATTAGAATTGTGAATCTTAATCGGAACCTAATAAGTTCTGTTTAAAATAACCGATTTCTTGTGAAAACCTGTGTAGAAAGCTAATTTAACCTCAATTTTTTTAAACTTGTGAATCCTGTTTTCATTCTTTTTTATTAAAAATAGTAATTTCTGATCAAAATCATTAGAATAATCCAAAATTGTTCAAATATTCTAAATCTTGTTCAAAATACGTTTTTCTTTGTTTGTTTTAAAATACCAATTGTTGAAGTAAAAAGCTAACATAGCCTAAACTTTAAAAATTACGGACCTTTAAAATCCAAAGATTTTTATTTAAAAAACGCTAAACGGTAAAAAAAACTCTTTAACAAAAACGAAAAATGTAAACTGTTTACAATTTTTAATATGTAAAGTATAATAATTTTTTTTGATTAAAAATACCTATTTCCCATTTAAAATGCTAACATAACCTAAAAATGTTAAAAATTGCGAATCCTTATAATGATTTCACACATGTAACACATGTTATTAGATCATTTGAAAGTTTTAATTTAGCCGCCCAAGATCATTCAGAAAGCACAAATATTCCTTAATTCTCATCAGTTTTCTTATGATTTTTATTACCAAAAGTGGTTATTTATCAATTTAATTTGCAAAGCTGCAAATTTAATAATGTTAAAAAACTTTAAGTAATAAAAAGAAAATCAGGTTTTTAACAACAATGATTGCGAGATTTTTGAGACGTATCGTTACACTACTTTTTCTTAGATGGGGTTATACTAAAGTCCATTGGAAAATAAGCATATTTCAATTGAAAACTTTCTAAGATAAAAAAAATGTTTAATCAATTATCCTCATTTTTGAACATATGGCAGACTTGTGATCATACATATTATGAACAAATAAATTAATTTAACTAATTAATGTTAGTGGTATCTAAAAAAAATGTTAGACGTTAAATATTTGAAAGTGTTTTTCTTTGGATTATTTCTGCCGTACAAACTAAAAAGATACGTAAGTCCAATCTGACTCGAACTGAGAAAATCGAGAAAAACTTCTTGCCTAAAGAACTTCAATATCGAATACAATTTTGGATAATTAATACACGTTATTTGGGTAAACATAATGTGCTTTTTCATATTTTGCAATAAAAAATTGATTTTTTAAACAATTTCTTTTAGAAAATGGACTTGCGATGTTTTACTAGTCGCGGAAAGTAAAAAATACAAGGCAAAAAGAACACAAAATCACTTGCGGACGAGGCCTTTGTCGAAGAGCTCGAGCGCAGCCTCAAAATACAACATCAAAATATACGTAAGGGACACTGTGTATTTAGTGGCTGCTACGAACTTACCTGAATCATCGCCCCCAATGTATAGCCGAATTTAGCCGGGACTTATTTCCCGTGGATTTCCGATCAGAGTCCGAGCCAATTTACAAGGCTAAAAGATACGTAAGGGCAAGCGATTCTTTTCGTTTGTAAATTCGAGTCGCACTTGTTCACTTTTACAACGCAAAAAAAACACAAAGTTCTTTAGGTTTTTTTCATGTGTATGCTGATGACGTATTGCCTTCCGTGTACAACTTTTAGGACACACAAAGTGCTTTGTGTATCTTTTTCCGTTGTATTTTTCAACTTTTTCGACTTTTCTCATTTATAAACAATCGTTTTTTCAATAAATATTAATAATTAATAGATTTTATTTACACAGATGCAGCTTTCTCTTACGAGTCCAACGATACAAAAACTCATTTTTCATAAAAATATCACTTATGTATCTTTTTAGTTTGGACGGCAGATTTATCGATCTGTTCCGGTATCAACAGATATCGTCAGCAAACTTCTTGGCTATTTTATCTTGATGAAGGCTGCACGATAATGCGTGAAACGCAGTTGCTCTTAGTTAATTTATTGCGTAAGGCTGCATTTCTGAAATTTAATGAATTTGGATTTTTTGCAGGCCTGGCCCGTGTGACCTGCAGGACCCATTGTGGGTCAAAATGAGTGCAATTACTGGCAGCATCACTAAGAAGAGGAAGAAATCAGATGCCAAGCCTCAGTCGCAAATGTGAGTTTCAAATCAAACGTCATCATTTCCTTCTTTCACACTTAGAAAAAACATTCTTTAATTACAAAAAATAAAACAAAAATTAATCAAATTTTTTTTTGGCACGAAAGATTTTCTTTGATTTAAAATAATTTTCTTCATTTTAAAGTTATTTTTGGTTAAATGCAGAAAAGAAAAAGGTATCAAATAACCGGTTTCTTTAATTGAAGACGAATGTTTTTCTGAGTGATCTTTTATTTTTATGCTCAGAAAAATATATTCTTTGATTCAAAGAAAAATATTTATTGCCTCCTGGTCAAAGAAGTTTCTTTTGATTAAAAAAAGTGGTTTTTATTCCGATGAAAATTGTTCTTTCATTTGAAATGGGTTCCTTCTTTTTGAAGTTATTTTTTGTTAAATAAAAAATATTTTGTCAAAGAAACGGTGTCCTTAATTTATGACAACTATTTGTCTGAGTGGACTTATATTTCTGCACTCTGAAAAATGATCCTTAGATTCAAAGAAAAATATTCATTGGCTCTCAGTCAAAGAAAGTTTTCTTTAATTCGAAGAACTTTTAATTAAAAAAATATATTATCTAGTTGAAAAAAATGGTTTTTTGTTCCAATAGAATTTTTTTTAAATTTAAAATGATTTTGTTAATTTAAATGTTATTTTTGGTCAACTAAAAAAAATTATATTTTAAAGAAGCAGTTTCTTTAATTCAAGACAAATATTTTTCTGAGTTTATATGTTTATTACAGTACCTATATATGTATATATAATTTTTATCGGAAAAATATATTAGAAATTTAAAAAATTGAAAGGATTCAGTTTATGTATCTAGTTCATTGAATTTAAATATTCTATACAGAAATACTCCAGTCTCGATCTAAACAGGAAAAATTCGCAATTTTATCCACTGTGGGAAAACACTGGTACTTTTATTCAGTAACATTTTTTAAATGTCAGTGCTGTACTGTTTGAAATGAGCAGTTTTTAACTTTCAGCACTTTAATATGAAATTTTTTTAGTTTGAAGACTTTCCATTAAAAAATGCAGAATTGAATTTAAAATAATTGCACGATAGAAAATTGTACAATTTTTATATGGCTTTTGTTTTCAAATTAAAAATTTTAATATAAGTATTAACTTGAATTTCTAGTTAAATATTGTTTTGTTTCGTTAAAATTGATGTTGTATCATTTCTAAAATTTTACGGCTCCGAGTTGGAAGTTATTCAAGTTTAAATTGGTATACAATTTTAACATTCTAAATTTCTGAACTTTTCGCACTTAAAAATGTTCACTTTTGATGCCAAGCCTGGGTCATAAATGTGAGTTTCAGATTTCTGCTTTTATTCTAGCGTCATTTCCTTCATCGGATTTTATTTCTATATACCTTGCAGTATCTGTAGATATAGCTTTTCACCAAAAAATTATTTTTACGAAGAAAATATATTCGAAATTAAAAAGAATCGCTAAACAGTTTAGCAACACACTGAAAAACCTACTTATAAAAAAAAATAATATTCAGTTTGAAAATTTCCATATTTTTACGATTTTAATAAACGGTTTTTTTCCATTATTAATTTTTAAGACTTGCTGATTTAAATTATGAAATTTTAAATTTAAATTTTGAATAATTTGCTGACTTTTTGAAAATGTGAGACTTTTTGACACTTTTTGAAAGAAACTATTTTTTTCAATTTGTTTTTAAACCTATTTTTAAACTTCTTCGCCAAATTGACTAAAATAGCATAAATTAAAAAATCAAAATATCAAGACATTCAAAACTTTACAAGATTTCTAGGGATTTCTAAAGGTTTTACAAGAGTTAAAAAATTTCCAGAGATTCTGACGGGGTTTCAAGGATTTGAACTGATTTCATTTAAGGTATAAAAAATTTCCAAACTTTTAAAAGGTAAATATTTCAAGAAATTTAAAAATAGTATCAAAGATATAAAAGGATTTCAAGGAATTTCTATATCCATTACTATTTTGACATTTTTAAAGGAATTGTAAATTTAAAATGATTTCGTAAGATTTCAGAAGATTTAAAAGATTTCGAATATTTAATTTCACAAGATTTAAAGAATATTGAAAGTCTGAAAAGATTGAAAACAATGTAATGTGTTAAAAAATTACATTTTCAGCAAAATAAAACACACTTTTTCCCCAAGTAGTTGAGTTTTCATCTTGCAAAAAATTCTTTCTACAGAACAGTAAAGAGGATTTCATTAGTATTCAAAGGTTTCTAATAATTCAAAGAATTCGTAGAATTTCAGAAAATGATAAATGATGTTAAAAAGGTTTCCAGGATATCAATTTTATTTAGAAGATTTCAACGGATTTCAAATCTTTTAGGTTATTTAAAAAAATTTGAAGGAATGTTAAATTTAATTTAAATTTTTTTTATATTTTCTTTTATGGAAGATGTATATTGTACACCAGATTTCAAAAATAGTTACCCCTTCATGTAATATTTTTAAAAAATTGCTTGATACTATTTTACTACTTTTTTAACACGTTATGCTGCTATTAACATGAAAATACTTTATTTTTTTAGTTAATTGAAAGAATTCTCTTCAGTCTCAATTTCGAGTAATGTTTATAAAAATAGTTCGCACTTTGAGCTTAAATCTGACATGGTTGTTAGAGATTGTGACATTGGCGATAGGAACTCGATATTACGTTTAAATAATTTTTCTCTTACATTTTCATCTGTCTAGATTGAAATACGAGTCGTGTTCTCTCTTGAATTTAAGATTATTTGAACGAGATCTCATTACTTTCTTTATTTATCAGAATTGAGGGAGATTGACTGACTGAAATAGTGACGCATTAATTTCAAATTGCCAATATTAGTAGATCGCAAAGCTGTTGAGAACCGTATTTGATCAATGATGCCCTAAAAAAATTTTCATTACGATATCTACTTTATTTTTAGAAAGTCACCCCGTTTGCCCTCGTAGATCAAGTATTTTCTGTTTCTTTTTTTCTGCTTATTTTCATTCGAATAGATTACTTAAAATATTTCTACTTCCTTTAAAAATTTGTATTTGTTTTAATCCGTTGATAAAAGATTTCATGTTTAAAATAGTTCAAAATTACGATCTGATACTAGCATATTAATTGTCAGGGAAAATGAAAAAATTCCAACCCTTTTGTTTAAAATTTATCTCCATGGTTGAAGGCTGAACCACTCTCCTCTTTGGTTGAAAATACGTTCTATTTTTGTTGAAAATTAATTTTTTAAACTGAATATTTAACTATTCCAGTTGAAGATTCACAATTTTAGTTGTAAAATCTCTTGATTGAAAATTCGTCTTTTTAGTTTTAAAATTCATTTCTTTTCGGTAAAAATTATTATTTTTGATTAAAATTATTGAAATTAATCTTTCTAGATTGAAAATCTAGCTAATGGGTTACAAATTTAACTATTATATCGGAAATTTAATTATTGAATTGAAAATTCAACTGTTTTGTTGAAAATTCGGCTTTTTGGTTGAGAATTACACTACTTGGTTGAAGGTTGAACCACCTCGTCAAAAAATCATTTTTTGTTGCAGCTTCATCATTTTAGTTTGAAAATTTCTTTTTTTCTTGTGTTGAAAATTAAGTTAAAAAAATTTAAACTTTACTATTCTAGTTCAAGATTCATCATTTTAGATGAAAATTAATCTCTTCGATTGAAAGTTCAACGATTTTTTTAAAAATTGATCTTTTTAGTTGGAAATTTGGCTCATATGGTAGAAAAGTAATCTTCTTTGTTGCAAATTCGTCTTTTTGATTTTAAAATTCATTTTTACATTCTCATCATTTATGATTGAGAAAGTATTAGAATTGTCGGAAATTTGACATCACACTTTTTCAACGGATCTCCACGTTTCGAGACCCCCTGAATCCGAAAATCAGGTTTTCACGATGGCGTGTGTCTGTCTGTCTGTCCGTCCGTCCATAAACATGATAACTCTCGAAAAAACGAACGAATCAAATCCATCTTTGGCACACTTTTTCTAGGTCCTAAAAGAAAGGACGATTTCGTTAACCAGCCATTTTTGATAAAAATTCAAAAAGTGAGCGCATTTTGAAAAATTTTGAGACCACTTTTTTCTGAATTTGAAAATTATCTGTACGGATATTTATAGTATTGAAAAGAACAAACAATTTATCCTAATGACTTTTTTCGATAAAAAGAAAATTGTCAGAGTTATAGCGTTTTCAAAATTTTTTTAATCAACCGAAAATCAAAATTTGAAGCCGAAAAACGCACGATATGAAAAAAAATCAAGAGAAGAAAATCATTTTTTTTTTGAAATCCCTACAAGATTATCATAAGCAATTTTTGGATTTTCTTCAAAAATCGAAAATTCAAATTTTGATTGCACAAAGAATAATGGAAAATAAAAAATTCCATTTTGTGGACAAACTATGTAGGATACAAAAAAAGATGAATTAACAAAAATGGTTATCCCTAAAAAGATCTAAAATTTCGTTAAGAATCACTTCTTGATAGGACGCGTACGTTTTGTTTTATTCATGAAAAATAACGTTGAAAAAAGTAAAAAAAAAAAGTGTGGAAAAACGACGAAAGTTACGAGAAAAAAAAATACAACAAAACCTGTTTACAAATGTCTGTCGGAAATCGAGCGCGCAGCGTGAGTGTCACGATAAGAATGTGTACCTCAAAGCCTACAGAGCTTTGAGAAACTTAATCTTTCACTATACTTAATTAAGTAGACAATTCAGAATATGAAGGCGCATATAAATACTGCCATCTAAAAGAGATATTTTTGATAAAATTTTTTTCAAGCATTCCAAATGCAAAGAATAAATATAATTTATACTTTCCAATTGCTGAAATTCCAATCTGAAATTGTTTCACTCTGTTTATAAAATATTCGATGTTAAAAATGTTACAGGTTTATAATGCTGGTTCTTGAATATTAATGGTCAGGGAAAATGAAAAATTAGTCTTGAAAAAATCAAGGAAATGTGCGGGAATTTTGAAAATTAATTTTAGCGGCCACCCTGACTTAATATTCTGGAAATTTGATAAATGATATGTAACAAATTGACGCGTTGTTTTATCAAGATCCAATTATGTCCTTTTGTGTAATAATCTAATAATTAATTAGTTCTCGCTCATAACTCAGTATGGATTAATGATTAAAGAGTATTTGGAGTATCGTTAATTTGAATCTGCTAATAATTGGTCTCTGGACAATAATTGCGTACAGTTAGTTTATAAATGTTTTTAAGAGAATGGTTCCTTGAATTTTAATAATAATTTCTTCTTTTAGCAACAAGTGCCTTAACGAGAAAAGACGACGGACCCAGGAGAACCAGTATATCGATGAGCTTGCCGAGCTGATTTCCGCCACGGATATGAGCTCTGGCAAGACTGATAAATGTCAAATCCTCCAGCGAACCGTCGACCAGGTAAGAACTTTCAATCTCGATTTTCGATTTCCACCTCGATTTCCACCAAATTTTATTAAATCATAGACTAAACATTGTTGCCTGATTACACCTTTCCCCCTTTTTGAAAGAATTACTCTTTTTTCCTGTAAAAAAAAAAAACTGTCCCCTTTTCTCGATTTCCGCTTGAATGCAAACTGAAATAACAGAACCCAATATGAAAATCCAACTATGTATTTTTTACTGTAAAGATCATTCTTTTTAACAGAAAAGTTTAATATTATTTTTTCGATTCAGAATTGATCTTTTCCGGTTAAAAGTTCTACTATTTGGTTAAAAATGATTTTCTTTTAATTGAAAAGTCCACTATTATATGTTTTGTTTATAATTAATCTCTTTTGGTTGCAAATTTAATTATTTTATTGAAAGTTCAACTAATTTTTTAAAATTAATTTTTTCTCGAAAATTCATCTCTCACCTACTTGGTAAAAAATCATTTTTCTGGTTAAGAATTAACCTCTTTGGTCGAAACTTTAACTATTAAAAAATTTTCTTCTTAAATTTATATTTTTTAGTTGAATTTGTTTAGGTAGAAAGTTCAACGTGTGTGTGTGTGAAATTCTTTTTTTATGGAAAATCGAACTGCTTGGTAGAAGGCAGAACCACTTTATCTTGTATTGAAGATTCATCACTTTAATTGAAAATTCAACTACTCTTTTGGTGGAAATTTTTTCCGTTTTGGTAGAAAATTCAACTAACCAAAAGATTCTTTAATATTCGTACAAGTCACTATTTTCTGTGGGTGTATTTAAAATTAATTTGGTATTTATATTTATTAAATATTAAGTACGCACATTAGTATTTGCTCACACTTATCCAGAGGGGATTTTACGCTGTAGAATAAACTTCATTCCTTTCAGGCAGAGGAGGAAAATGCGATCGATCTTTTTGCCAGGCCTTGAGTAAGAGACGAGTTTCCACATTGCGTTAAATTTTGGTTGCGTTCGAAGAATATTTTAGTGTTTTATACCGAATTTATATCAGAATGTAGTGTGGACATTTAAAAAAAATCGACTTTTTATTCATGCGAAATATAACGTTCGAGGACTATGAGAAAATATTAAACAGTTCTCGATTGAGTTTAGCGATCGTGGCTCGTTGCCATGGCGACTTTTCTTCTCTCGTTGAGACGGCATTTTTGCAGGTATCCTTGAATCTTCTCTCTGAGGAGAAAAAATTTTTCTGCAGTTTTTTCAAAAGTCAATACAGGGACTTCCCCGATTTCCCTGCGATTCGCCGTTTTCTTATACTTTTGAAAAACATCCTATTTTCCATTTTTCTCTTTAAATATACGATATTTAATAAATACAATAATAATACAATCATAATACAATATTTATATAATAATAAGAAATTCAGAAATAATAAAGAAAATACAATATTGGAATTACACGGGAAACTCTCTGAAATTGGTAAATACAAGTATATATAAGAATTGTAATAACAATGGTTCGTTTTAAATGTACAGAATAATTCTATTTAAAACTAGAATATGCTACCGCGTCTAATGATAGTTAATTTTTGTCAATTTACAAAAATATTTATATTAATTACTATGGTTTAATTAAAAAAGACAACATTTAATTTCCAAGGATCTAAGTTATTATATTTTTTTAAATTCTCTACTGACAGTAATCATTAAAAAGTCATTGCTTCTTTTTTTTTCATGTAAATATTAATGTTTAATTTTTCGCCTATTATTCTCATTTTTTTGTTGAAAAAATGATCCTCTTCTTCCTTTTTTGAGCTCCTGTGCAGTGATCTCTAAAACTAAAAACGCATCTTTATGATGAAAGTCATCTTTTCGTATTTTTGGTTAAAAATTCATATTTTCGTTAAAAAAAATTAAAAAGGTTTGTCCGCCTTTTCGGCTTATTTACAAATTCTACTGCTTGGTTGTAAATGTAATAATTTTTTTAGTTTAACATTATTTTTTTTAACTGAAAACGTAATTTTTGTTAAAAAATATGAAAATGGATCCTTTTTTAGTTGAAAATTCACGTTTTTGGTTGAAAACAAAACTTCTTGGGTTGAAATTGCATCTTTTTTGGTTAAAAATAGAACTGTTTTAATAAAAATTAATTCTTATTAATTGAAGATTCATCTCTTTGATTGAAAATTTATTTATTTTGCGGGAAATAAACTGAAGATTGGAAAGTCATATTTTAGAGTTTTGTAGAAAAGGCGTCTTTATGGTTTGAAAATTCAACAAGTTGGTCAAAAATTTATTTTTTTTAAAGATAAGTCTTTTTTATTTTTAGTAGGAAAATTAAATTGGTAGTTCTTTCTTGGCAGATACTTCATTTCTTGAAAATTGATCTTTTATTGTTGAAAATTCATTTATTTGATTAAAAACTCGTCTACTTTTCTTTTTGGCTTTTCAATTTAATCATTTGGTTGAAAAGGCTATTACAACAATTAAATTTTCAGTGGAAAATACTGTCAATACTTTTTCAAGTTTAATCTTTTTGTTTATTAAAAATTCGACTACTTGGTTGAAATATTAACTTTGTAGGTTGGAAATTCAACAATGTTGTTAAAAAATCGTATCTTTTGTTTTAAGGTTCAACTATTTGGTTGTAAATGAGACTGTGTGGTAAAAATTGTCATTTTTTAACAATTGAACTCTATTTTATTGAAAATGCATCTTTCTTATAGAAAATTAAATTTTTTGTTGAAATGTCATCTTTTTTTGGTTTAAAAGTCAACTGTTTTTTTTAACTATTCTACTTTCTAACTTGAAAACTGAACTGTTTTGTTGAAATTTCCTAATGTTTTTTCGGTTTCAATTTCAACTATTTTCGTGCAAAATTACTTAATTTCCACTGTGTTAAGATCATTTTGCGGCTATGAAGTCTGCCATTCTCTAAAAGGAAAATAATCAGTAATAATCATTAGAATTGAGGAGTTGTAGTTTTCGATTCTATTTGATGGCCAGATTAGCATTCGATGACCAGAATAGCATCCTAAAGATATCGTTTCATTGCATTTTGCGATGCATATATCTTCTGAAAACATTAAAAAAGTGGCCTTAATAATTTGTGTGGGTCATATGCTAACTTAAAAGTTTTTTTCATTTGCAAACATATAATTGAATAGCTTCATCACCAGCTGCTCTATCTAATGTTCTCTAGTTACGCTGATTAGACGACAATCTTTCTCAGAACAAATCCTTTCTTGGCGATTACTTTTTATCGAAGCTGCTGAGAGCTTGTTAATTTTCTTCCACTTCGCGTTATATAAAATATTTAATAAAGATCTACAGTCAAGTGTCTCAAGAGGAGGGAAAACAATATTCCCTTGTAATTTTTCTAATGGGTACTATGTCCTCTTCATGGTACTTGTTTTACAATTAAGAATTTTTTATTTGTCCTTATAGCTATTTTTAGATAATGATTGCTTCAGAATCTTTTTTTCTCTCATGAACGTTTGAAATTTCGAATCGTCACTGATTAGAATTCTTGATACATACCGGATGAATCTTCGGATTATGAGAGACTTTTCTTTGGCCAAATTCAGATTTTTAAAAAAATGTGATTGTAGAGATCGCAGTAGGTCCTCTTTATTACTTCTTAAATCATTAACCGCAATTCGAGGCATTATAAAATAAGACGCTTTAAAAGAGATTTTTTTATACCGAATTCAAATATTTCCTAAAAAATGTATTTTCTGATTTTATGGATGAATTTTTAATCAATTAGTTGAATTTTAAACCAAGAAAATAAATTTTCAAACAACACAGTTTAGTTCTCGACTACAAATGTATTAGCTAATATTTCAACCAAACTGTTGACTTTTCAAACCAAAAAGACAAAATTTCTACAAAGACGTTGAATTTTCGTAACAAAAATATGAATTTTCAATAGATAACGACGAATTTTATATAAAATAGGTACGTTTTTAACTAAAGTGATGATCAGTAATCTTTAGTCAAAAACATGAATGTTCCATGAAATAATTAAGTTTTAGCCAAGTAGTTGAATTTTCAACCAAAAAGCCTGTTTTAATTTTAATTAAAAACATATGAAATCATAAAAAAACAACGAAATTTTAATAAAATAGTTGAAATTTGAACCAATAAAGATCAAATTTCAACTAAAAGAAATGAATTTTCAAACCAAGAAGAATAAATTTGTAACTAACAAATATTTTTTAGGCGAGAAATAAAAAAAATTAACAAAATTGTAGATATTTTAGGTCAAAAAGGCGAAGTTTCTACAAAATAGTTGAATTTTGAAACCGAAATTAGGAATTCTCAACAAAAAAGTTCATTTTTAATCCAATTTCAACAAAACAGTTGTATCTCACAAAAATTCTGGAATTTTACAGTCAATTTGCTTAAATTCATATTTTCTTTTTGATATTTCGACGGTTTTTTACCAAAAAAAATTTGTTAGATAATTCGTCTTTTTGTGTTGAAAATTCATCTCTTTTTGTAGAAATTCAACTATTTGGCTTCAAAATTTAATTTTTTGTTTGAAAATGAACTTATTTATTGAAAATTCATGTTTTCAGGTTGAAATTTCAACTTTTCTTTTGAAAATCTTATTTTTTGGTCAAAAATTGGAAAAATTAGTTGATTTTCTTTTCTTTCTTGGCTGCAATTTTTTTCTTACAGCTAAAAATTCAGCTGTTTTGTAGAAAGTTCGTCTTTTTGGCTTGTAAGTTCCACTATTTGCTTGAAAATGAACTTTTTTGTTGAAAATTGAACTGTTCGTTTAAAAATTACTTGTTTGTTGTAAATTCAGCTATTACATTTAAAATTCATCTTTACTGTTAAAAAATGCAGCCTATTTCGACCTAATATTCAGAAATGAAAAGCGTGTAATATATTTAATTTAATATTATAATTTATTGCCCTATTTTAATGAAAAAATCATTCTATTTCCCCTATTTTGTGAGCATTTTAGGCTGTGAAGTCCGTAAATCTTCTACAGGCCCATAAGTTAGGCCAAAACTATTAGTGTAAGACAATAAAACGCATTTCCGAAATTTGACACATACGCCCTTATTCAGGTCATGAAATAAAAAAAAAATGGGAAGAATCGCTCTATATATTCTTACGTTAGTGCAAGATTGTAAGGTGTTATTAGATTTTGTGAAAGTGTGTTCCCGACATTGATCGCATTCCACGATAGTTTTGAACTTCAGTGGTGAAACTGTGTCAGCGTAATACTCGCTGAGCAATCGAGAGGCTCGAGCAACGCTGGAAGGAGATGCAATTTTTCCCAGTGTTCGAGAAAAGTGAAATGTGTTGTACAATGCAACATATTGTGCCGTTTTGATGACCCGATCATGAGTTATCGCCTCATAAAGTACTCGGAGTGGCACAGCATAACGCTTCGACCCTGGAAGTACTTGAGCTGTCGCCGCAGGAGTTGCACGCGTTATTCGTGATTGGCTCATTTGATGACCCAATCTATATTCGCTATTTTATGTTCAAGGCTTCATTTTTGAAGGCCCAGGCTAAATCCGCTGGTGAAAAAAAGTACTGGTATTTTTTTAATTCTCAGGTGTCTTCACTTTTAATTATTTAGTTATGAATGCAACTGTTGTTTATAAATTGTTTTAGTCAAAAATTCAACAGTTTTGTTAAATATTCGTGTTTTTGCAACATATTGTTCCGCCTTGATGACTCGATTATGAGTGATTGCCTTATAAAGTGCTCGGAGAGGAATAGCATACGTGTCGACCCTGGAGGTACTTGAGTTGTCGCTGCAGGAGTTACAACCGCTATCCATGATTGGGTCATCATGATGGCACAAATCTCTATTGCCTATTCTTTATTTATGGTCAAGGTTTTATTTTCGAAGACCAGGCTAATTCACTGCTAAAACAAAAGTACCAGAATTTTTTTAATTCACAGGTTTCGTCACTTATAACCTTTAGGTTTGGTCTTGTTTTAATTTTTGGACTAATATGGACCTGAGGTCTCACAGACCACTGTAGTTATTTCTAATTAAACAAGTAAAGATTTTTGTTATCTAACTTATACAAATATATAAAGGAGACATTGGAACAACTAAGAAATTATTCAATTGAGACCGCACGACCCTACTAATTTCATAATCGCGACGTGTAATTTTTTTGGGTCGGCCGGTTGTAAATAAAACATTTGGGTTATAAATTTAAATATTTGTTTGAAACTTTAATGATTTTCTGGAAAAATTAACTCCATTGTTAGAAACTAATCTTTTTTGGTCGAAAATTTAACTGTTTTGTTAAAAATTAATGTTTGGATAGAAACTTCATCTTTTTGGTTAAAAATTCAATTATTTGATTAAAGATTATACTATTTTGTTCAAAATTAATTTCTTCCGCGAAATATTATGCCATTTAGATGACCTGATCATCAGTTATCGCCTCATTAAGTACTCGAGAGGGACATCATAACACGTCGACCCAGAGGTACTTGAGCCGATACTACATGCGCTAACCGTGATTGGGTCATTTCATGACCCAATCTCTATTCTCTATTTTATGTTCAAAGCTTTATTTTTTAAGGCCCAGCCTTTTTTTATCCTCCGGTGTCGTCAGTTTTAATGATTTAGTTGCAATTGCAATTTTTTGCTTGATAATTATTTTTCTTTAAATTCAGCCATTTGATTAGAAATTCATCTTTTTGGTAGAAAATTCAACTATTTGGTTAAAAATTCGCCCCTTTTGCAATATATTGAACTATGTAAACCTGACAGCACCACGTCATCAAATCATGATGTCACCTATTTCATAATTAAGGGCTCATTCCGGCTCCAGGAATCCATTTAAACCACTTTCCTACCTTCATAATTAAAAAAGGGCCGCAAAGGGACAAAAACATAATATTCGATTTTTCTTCTTAACATTAATATGGGCCTATTTAGACAGTGGTCGGCATGCTCGTGACCAAGTCAGGCTACCCTGACTGGGCTGACCAACGACCTATTTTCTGGTCAGGTACCTGCGAGCTTGGACAGACCATCCTTTTTTTCATGGTTCCTTTGTTGAAAAATGGGAACAAATTTGAGATTAAAAAATTCTTAATTTTGCAATCAGTGATTTGAAAGTAATATATTTGGAATCTGCGTATTTTTCCGATTCCAAAGACATGTAATTTGTCTATAATGGTTCAAAATTTGAGAAGTATTTAGTATTAAATTGAATATTAAGCTGAAATTTCTTGATATTAAACTCCGTCAAATATTCAACTTTTTTAGGCAATTTATATATCATTGGAATCGACAAAATTCGTAGATGCTGATTATGCCGTTTTCAAATCGCTAGCTGAAATATTAAAGGTTTTTAAAGTTCCTTACTTTGACATGCCTGTAGACAAAAGACCCCTCCTGGAGTAAGCTCACTCACACTGAGGTCCATGAATATACCGAAAAGTAGTAGAAAAAATTAAGTAGGGGCTGGCCTGACCGGGCGATCGTCTTTTCATCCACGGCTACCTGCGAAACCTTCCCCTTCCACTGCACAACGACACTACCCCTCACTGAATTCGAAGTTACTTCAGGCCCTCGATGTTGTGTCCCCCATAAATATAATGCCTTTGTCTTTCAAATTACTCATTTCCTCGCCATTTTCACGTCTATACATTGATTAAAAATTTTAATAGGCCGACGAAATCCCTGGCATTTTTACGCGTTTGAGAATATAATCGTTAATATAGGTAGATTCTCAACAATTTCAATTAGAATATTGAATTTTCATAATCTCCCCATTGAGTTAATGAAGTGAGTCAAAAGGAATTTTCTATTGTTTTTTTTTCGTTGGTAAAGCCGTTGAAAATTGTACTTTTCAAAGATTGATCAAAACTCACTGACGAGGGCCACGATTGTGGGCCGAAATGTGTGAAACAACTTAATTGATATCAATTCACCTGACCCTAAAGCGAACAACGTACATCAACAATTTCTAATAAATAATAACTTCCTGAAACACTTACGTTTGTTAACTTAAGTTAATTATTATCTGATTATAATTTAAAAGTGGAACAAAAGTGAAATTTTGTAGAAAAAACTGCAGCGTACGAGAATTATTGCAAAATAATATTTTTATAAATAATAATAATAACTTGTTCAAACATTTACTTTTGTGAACTTGAAACAATTATTAATCCACCATAACTTAAAAAGTGGAAAATTGTATCATTTATCGTCCAAAAATGTTCATATATCATATTTATACTTTATTAGATTAGAATTAATCTAATTTTTCTATATTTCTATTATTTTCTTGGACATACTTATATATTTCATATAGAAATAGATATAAGTTGGAAGACAAAGGGATTATCTCCACAGGGGACATCGCATCGAGGGCCTGGAGCAACTTCGAATCCAGTGAGGGGTAGTGTCGATGGGCGATCGTCTTTTCCTCTACGGCTACCTGCGCAATCTTCCCCTTCCACTGCGCAACGACACTACCCCGCACTGAATTCGAAGTTGCTTCAGGCCCTCGGTGTGATGTCCCCCATAAATATAATGCCTTTGTCTATCAAAGTACCCATTTCCTCGCCATTGAGTTAATCAATAGATTTTCAATAAATTTGCTATTGTTTTTTCGTTGGTAAAGCTGTTGAAAATTTAAGAAAAAACCGTATTCTTTGAAAATTATTAAAAGAGAATATTAATAAATATAATGATAACTTAATAATCACTGGGGGATTTTATTGACCTTCGAAACTTAGTTTTATAGAAATTGTTGATGTACATTGTTGGCTTTAGAGTGAGGTGAATCGAAAAAAAATTGAGTTGTTTCAAACGTTTGCGCACATAATGGCGATCCTTATCAGCGAGTTTTCCAAAATCTGTGAAAAGTACATAATTTCTTGCAGGCATGCTCTTTTACAATTGAGAGTATTATTCTTAAAAAATAAATCTTTTAAAGAAGAACAACTAATGAAAAAATAATTAGAATGTAGTAGGAAACTTTTGTAACAAAATTAAAAAAAAATATTTTTAAAGTTTTCAGAAAACACTGCAGTCGAACAACTCTTTAAATTTATTTTTTAGCGATTTATATTAAATTCAATTTCTTTATTAGCTTTTTGTGTATAAGAGAAATAGTTTTAATTAATTAATTTTTGTGGTATTATGAGGAATTATATCTGTGAAAGTGAAATGTTTTGTTACTCTTCAAAGTCGCACTGCAATAAAAATACAATATTAAAAAAAAAACTTTCTATCTAAATAATTATTCAAATATTGATAACAAGAGATATTTCCGGTTTCACTCGTGTAAAAAACTACGAATTTTGCCAACGTTTCGTGAACATTGCAGTTCACGAAACGTTGGCAAAATTCGTAGTTCTTTACACGAGTGTAACCCGAAATATCTCTTGTTATCAAAATGAATCATCGTGAAAGCATTAAATCTATTATTCAAATATTCTTTAAAAACTTTTCTTTTCCTCATACCAACGAAAAGTTGAAGCCAATTTTGTGCACAGTAGTAGGAATACAGATTGTCGAGGAACATTGTATACTTAAACAAATGGTTCCTCGATTTTTTATATACAGATTTTTCCTTAACAAAGTTTTGTATCTCTTTAAATTTTTTAATTTAAAATTTTCAAAATGTTTATCATTTCAATTTTTAAAATTGAAATGTACTGAGTTTCCTGTTTTAAAATTATTTCCGTGAAAGAAAACATTTCCAAAACCACACTTTAGTTTAAAATAAATTTGTAAAAAATAATATTATAGTTATATAATTATATATTTCTGCTTTTAAATTTAAACATTGTATCTAAAGAATTCGTGAAAATAGGAAATAAATGTTCTTTTATCATAATAATTATTTTTGTAAAAGTAACACAAATTGTTCGCCTTTCAAAACTAATTTTTTGTCGATAAGAAAAAGAACATTTTTGAAAGAATATTTAAATAATTATTCAACTACAAAGTTGTTTATAATTTCATATGTTTACTGCAAGGCAATTTTCAAGGGAATGCAATGTTTTCTGACAACTTAAAAAAAAGTTGTTAAACAATTTTACTTCTACATTGTAATTTTTTTCATCATTGTTGTATTTCGTTAAGACATTGTTTTAATTATACTGAAAGCTTTATCCATAGTCATTAATAAAATAAAATAAAATTTTAATTTTAAGTTAAAGAATGTATATAATTTAAAAACTGAGATATTAACCAAAGAATAACACTTCCAATTGTAAAACTGTGTACCTACACAGCCAACGATGGATTTTACTACTTAGCCCTTTTTATAAAATATGCCACAGTGTTGCCAGCTTTACTTCAAACCAACAAGACTATTCGAGGAATCGGTCAAAAAATGAGTATATCAAATTCCCCTTTTTTCAGGAGTTTCCGGTTCATTTCAGGCTCGAGATATCCCTTCGAACCACTGCCCTACCTTCAAAATTTAAAAAGGGCTACGAAGGGCGAAGGTATAAAATATACATTTTTGAATTCTCTTCCTAGCATTAATAAGGGATAAAATACATATATTTTAAATATATTGTTGACTGGAAGCGGTCAGATTTTTCGATTGCCCTTTTTTCTAATATATGGTATTGTGGCATCTAAAACGTTGCAAAAATACTTAAAGGAAACAATTAAATCCATTGTTTACCCCGGAATAATTTAGGGCTCATTAAGGACTGATTTGGGTCCGCAGTCCCAAATTTAGGTCTACATTGTTTAGAATAATAATCATAATAATAGAATTTTAAATTTTTGACCGCGGGCTCAAATAAGTCCATAATGCCCCCTAATTTATGCAAGGGAAAAGAATTTCCGATCAACAATATTACAGGAGCCTTAAATGAAAAAGGTTATCATTCTTAGAATGTTCATCAAAGGAATGTACTGTATAAATAATAAGAAAGAAATATAACAATCTGATGATGCAAAAGTAAAGTATAGTGGCCCTTTTTCAATGTTGAAGGTAGGGTAGTGGTTCAAAGGAATATCTCAAGCAGGAAATGAGCCGGAAATTCCTGAAAAAAGGGTAATTTGATATAATCATTTTTTGACCGATTCCGCAAGTGCTGCTGCTAGCTTGAAGTAAAGCTGACAGCACTGTGGCATATTTTATAAAAAGGGTTAAGTAGTAAAATCCATCGTTGGATAGAAAGTGAGCCCTAAGTAGTCCCTTATTAATGCTAGAAAGAGAATTCAAAAATTTATATTTTGTACCCTTGCCCTTCGCGGCCCTTTTTTATTTATTAAGGCAGGGCAGAGGTTTGAAGGGATTCCTGGAGGCGGAAATTCCTGTAAAAAGGAGAATTTCATATCATCATTTTTGATCAATTCCTTGAGTGGCGCTGCTGGCTTGAAGTAAAGCTGGCAGTGCCATGCATATTTAAAAAAAAATTAAGAGCTGAAAATTCGGCAATCGGGCATTAACTTAGACCTAAATGAGCCCTTAATTATGAAATAGAAGACATCATGATTTGATGACCTGGTGCTGTCAGGTTTACATAGCTAATATATTGTACCGCTTCGGTGACCCTATCAAGAGTTATTGCCTCAGAAAGTACTCAGAGAGGCATAGCATTGCGTCGACCCTGGAGGTACTTGAGCGATGACCCAATCTCTATGGTCTATTCTCTATTTTATGGCCATGGCTTCACTTTTGAAGGCCCACGCTAAACTACTTCTAAAACAAAAGTATCGTCATTTTTTTATTTTCATAGGTATCTTCACTTTTAACGTAATCATAAAAGCATTACAAACCTCTGCAAAAAAACGACGAAATGAGGACAAAAATTCAATGAAATTGTGGAATAATTAACTAGTTTATATGTCACAGACTTTAAATGAAAATAAATGCCTACTGTTGACAGCAAAAGATAAAACTCGTTTCGCTAACTGGGACATAAAGTATGTATTCAAATACACCGTTACAATTTCGCGTTTGTCGGTTGTACTTTTTCGATGTATAATTTTAGACTTCACACTCTTTTACCTATTTCGCCTTTTTGAAGAATTCCTTTTTTTTTGCTCCTGTTTTCAAGAGAATCCAACTATTTTTTGGCGAAAGTTAATTCTTCTGAATTGTAAGGCCTATACTATTATATTTTTGGTTCCGAATTTATCCTTTGGTTCTAAATTCTACTACTTGGTTGAAAATTGCACCACTGTGATAAAAATTAATTTATTGGTTATATTATAGATAGAAATATTGTGTTAAAAGTTTTTATTTTATTTGAAAAATAATTTTTTCAGTTGAAAATTTAATAAAACCATTTTTTGTTGAAAATTGATCGTTTTTAGTTGTGAATTCAACTATTAAATTTGTAATTGAGAATTCATCTTTTTTGGTTGAAAATTCATCTATTTGTTTGAAAGTTGAGCTGCTTTTTTAGAGATTAGAGAATTCCATTTATTGGTTTACAAATTCAACAGTTTAATTGGAATTGTTTCTCTCTTTTGACTGAAAAATCTTTCTTGGTTGAAAATTCGTCTTCTTGTTTTAAAGATACAACTCATCTGTTCAAAATTTATCTGTTTTAATTGGAACTTCAACTATTTTATTGATTTTTCAACTACTTAGTTAAAAATATGTCTTTGTAGCGTGAAAATTCAACTATTCTATGACAAGTTCTTTTTTTTTATTCGAAAATTTAACTGTTTTGATGAATATTTGTCTTGTTGGGTAGAAAATTCGTTTTTATTATTGACATCAACCGTTTTTTATCCAAGATTAATCTTGTTTATTTCTGTTTATTTCTTGTTTTGCTGAACATTCTTTTTTTTTGTGAAAATTCGTCTTTTTTGTTTAAACTTCATCTTTGTAGATAGAAAATTTAACTATATTGTTGAAAATTTGACCCTTTTGTTTGGCAATTCAATTATTTGTTTGTAAATGTAACAGTTTGGTTGATAATTAATTTTTGAACATTTGTTTTTTTGGAAGGAAAGTTCCATCTTTTTGGTTGAAAATTCAACTATTTTATTCAAAATACATCCTAATTTTCCATTAATCGTAAGTTCCACGAAATTCAAAGAGCTTGTGCCAAAGTGTTTTCAAAACGAAAAATTCTCGCCGATTAATTTATTGGTTTAGAAGCCGAACCGGGATTCTGCGAAAATTGGCAATTTCGTAACACGATTTGCAGCGACAATTGCTTGTATCCTTTTCAGCAATGCTCTTCCTCTTACGCAGCTTGGAGTGCGGCGGAAAGGCGTGAATGATAAATGGGCATGAAAGCTATAAGTCGAGGAAAGAGAATTTCGAAATTATTGGTTCAGACCATTTGGAGAAAAGACAAAATTGAGTCGCACCGCTGATCCCATTTCGGGCAGTACTTCCAATCCCTCAAAAGTGAGTTTATTTGATGAGGTTCACGAAATTAAGACCAATCCATAATTTTTGACGTGTGGCACAAAAATAAATCATCCAGATAATTGGCGTATTTTCAGCTAAAAGAATCCAGTTGAATACTACAACTTGAAGCTATAAATACGATATTCAAAAATATAGTTTTTATGATCTTTTGAAATCGAGAGCAAGGTTACTTCGGGGGTCGAATCTCAAGTTTTTTAAAAATTGACTGAACTGAATTCATTCCTTATTTTTGGAATGAAGAGCAAAAAGTTAACTTATTTGCACATCTGCTAGTGAGATTCATGTTAATATCTAGTCATAATTTGCACCCTCCTCTTCTAAAGCTTTAAAAGTTTCTCAGTACTTTGTCTAATTTACGATTTAGTATTCATCAAATAAAAAACTTTCAACTTACCGTATTTTCTTGAATACACATATCTTAGTGCATTACAGTAGACACTAATTTCATTTACGAGTTGGTATTCAATAAAAACCCTTTCTGTTACCTTATGTTATTAGATAGGAACACATTAAAAGTAGATTGTATCGAACGCTAATTTTATTTACGATTTGGTATTTATTAACCTTGCCTCTTAAATAATGTTATTACATATTCAATATGGATATTTCAATACAATTTATATATCTGATTACGCAAACAAGTTGTGCTGGGACAGGAAGTGTTAATGTTAACGTGCTCATAAAACATTGCCTCGTAGGAGTAGAACAATGGCAGTTCGTTTGCTAATATCTCTGATTCGTATCTACAATTTTTTGACCTCTCAAAAAGTTTGCCATCCTGGATAACTGTTTCTGCTTTACTCATATCAATTATCAAGACTCTCTTGTCCCAGCAGAACTGTATTTTTTTACATGAATGGAACCTATCGCTCTGCGAGGATACGTCGAACCTGAGATGTATCTCTTCTTTCTTTTTTCTACTTCAAATTTGCGTCAAGCGACCACCTGTGAAAGTCTCATTAAAAAACGATGCTAGATTCTCTTCTTGGTTCTTCGTTTGTTTAGCAATGAAAGCGTTGCTTTTTTGTTAGTTGACGAACCTGAATCATGCGGAAGATGTGCGAATTGACGAAAATGGGACGAAAGTCGAGAGACGGTCGATTCTCCACGGTCGAGAGGTGACGCCGGAAGAATTTGCAGCAAATCGCAGTGCGATGCACGAAATAAGCGCCGTGAAAATAGTGGCAACGTCGCATCATGCCGCCAGCCGGACTCCTTGTACTACCACGAAGTCACCGACTTTTCGAGGCCACATATTAACTCATTGCGATTACGACGCGATCTGTCGGCCGCGGGAAATACGAGCTCAAGGTCATTCCCTCGCATCGACCGTGAACCCCCGATGGTAAGGCAGGAATTGCACTTACCGCTACTCTCACATCCCGTTCCTGACTTCGCTATCTATATTTGCCTCGAAACGAGTTCGCGATTACGGAAAATGGGATTTTATACGACTTATGGGATCTTCCTCTGCTTTTCAGGGCTTCTTCCATATACACAAAATTAGCTTCCTCATTCGTTGATGCTTACATGATAAAGGAGGGTAAAAAAAAATTTTTTTTTTACTTTTTTCTTTCTTTCTGGGGTCAATGACTCCGGAAAAGGGAGGTCTGGATTCAATGACCCGCTGAGATAGATTAACTGCGGAGTCAAACATTCTTTTTCACGCACTGCAGAATAATTGCATCGTCCTTTTCGTTCGGGTTTCCAGTCTTTATTTGCCGATGATAATTTTCAAGTTTTGTTCGGAGAATGAACTCTGCTTTTTTTATCTGCATTCTAGATGGCTATATAGTATTTTTAGGTCGTTGCACCCATTTATTCTTTGTTATGTTTAGTGATGAGATTCTTTGTAGGTTTCAATGTGAGGTTTAAATTTCACAATTTTTTGCACAATTATTTGTCAGCATTTTTTATTACCTTATAAAATTATATTTTAAAGAATTAAACAAAATTCAATCTTTTAGACGATTAAAAAGATTATACACAGAAAATGCCCCTTAATTTTGTTCGAATATTTGAAGCAATTTTATAAGTTATTACAAATTTCAAGATAATTTATGGTATTTCAATGTATTAAAAAATAATAGAGATTTTGCAAGGTCTGTGTTATTTTCTAGGAAAGAGTTCTTATTTTTGTCGATGACATTTTCCAAGTTTTGTTCGGAGATTGAACTCTGGTTTTTTTCATCAAGATGACTATAGAATATTTTTTAGGTCGTTGCTTCCATTTATTCTTTGTTATTTTTAGTAATGAGATTCTTTGTGATCTTCAATGTAAGGTCTGGATTTTATCTCAATTAGAAAAAATCCTTTCTAAGATTATTTTATTGTCTTATAAATATATCTTTCGAAGAATTCAAAAGATTTCGAAGAATCAAGGATTTCAAAGATTTTGAAAAATGTTAAGGGATTTAAAAGGATTTAAACGATTTTAGGGATTTTAAATGATTTTAAGTTATTTCAAGGATTTTATAGGGTATTCAAGTTTTTAGAGTATTTGAAAATATTCCAAGAGATTTCAGAGAATTTTACAGATTTCAAGGGATTTCAAGAGATTTCAGAAAGTTTCATATGATTTCAGAATATTAAAAAATTTTCAAGAAAAGAACATTAGCAAATTTCTAGAGAATTTTAAGGAATAAATTGCATGGAATGTAATTTTACGAGACTGCTAGGGATTTCTATACATTTTATTCTTACTTTTTCTATTCAGTTTCACATTCTTTATTTGTCGATGTTAATTTTCAAGTTTGGTGGGCGAATGAACTCTTATTTTTTATCTAGATGGCTATATAGTATTTTAAGTTCGTCGTACCCATTTATTCTTTGCTCATTACATCTTTTTGGGAAAAGTGAATGATTTCAAAAGATATTTAAACGTTTTGAAAAGGTAAAAAAATATCTTATAACTTGAGAGAATTCCAAAATCTTTCAAACGAAATGTAAATTTGTTTAAATTTCGAAAAAAGAAGATTTATAAGAATTTTGAAAAATTTTAAGGGAATAACGAAATTTTGAAAAGAATAAATAAATTTTCTTGAGATTTCTGGAAAAAATTTTTATGATATTTTAGTTCAAAAAAATTAATTTCAAGTTAATTTTTGAAAAGATGTCAAAAGATTTCCAAAATTGGCAAAAAAAAAAAGAATCCAGAAGATTTTAGTGAAATTTTTTAAATCATTCACAATTTTCTTTTTAATTTTAGGAAAAATTCAAATGATTTTAAAATAAGTTAAGAAGGCTCAATAGTGTGTGAAAAAATATGAATAAAAGAATTTCAAGATTCATGCTAAAATTCAAATGATTCTTTGTTTTCAACCAAAAAATCTAACAGAAAATTGAACATGATGTCAGAAAATTTTCAATAACTTTTTCAAATTTCGAATAGGAATATAAAAATGTATAAAAATTGGTGTAGGATTTTATCAATTTTTAGGAAAATTGAATTATTTCCAAGGATTTTAAAGAATTTTAAAGAATTTCTAGAGAACTCTAGGGAATCAATTAAATTGAATGTAATTTTAAGAGACTGCTAGGCATTTCTGCACATTATATAGTTTCTTTTTTATTTGCTTTTACATTCTTTATTTGTCGATGTTAATTTTCAAGTTTGGTGGGCGAATGAACTCTGCTTTTTATCAAGATGGCTATATAGCATTTTTAGGTCGTCGTACCCATTTATTCTTTGTTATGTTTATTATTGAGAATCTTTGTGATTTTTAGTATAAGGTTTAGATTTTATCTTTCAAAACATTTCAAGGGATTTCTAAAAACGTCATGACATTTCAACCGATTTCAAACAGTTTTAAAGGGCTTTTGTTTATTTCCGTGAATTTGAAAGGATTTTATAGAGTTTCAAAGCTTTTAGAGTATTTAACAAAATTCCTAGAGATTTCAGAAAATTTCAGGTTTCAAGGGAGTCCTAAAAATATCACGATGTTTGAACAGATTCTAAGGGGGTAATTGCACCCATTTATTATTTGTAATGTTTATTAATAAGATTCTTGATGATTTTAATGTAAGGTTTACATTTTATTTCAATTTTAAAATATTATTTGTAAGAATTTGGTATTTTCTTATAAAGATATCGCTAAAAATATAAATAATTTAATTTGAATTTCGAAATTTTCGGGTTTCCTAAAGGAAGTAAGTTTTAAATCCTTTGTTGAATGATTACAAGTTAAAAATAATGCATATATCTCGAGTATTTCTTGTCTAATTTCAACAATTGCACCTTCAATTATTGATTAACGAGAGCTTTGTTGTCATTTTAAATGCCAAAATTGGTATAACAAAAAGGTTTTAAACAATTATTATACTTTTTATTAGAAGAACAGATAAAAAATATCAAATTTAAGGCGACGCGATTATTTCTGTTATTTTTTAAATGAAAAGTGCTTCAACTCTTAATCATTTTTTATTTATATTTTACAGTTTCAAAATTAAATCTACAAAGAACCCTTTTCAATCAGAAAAATGACAGAATTTTATAAAATAAGTTTGTAAATGGGTTTATTTCAAATTTACAAAATTAGAAAATGAATATGTAGCTAAAAGTTTTAAATATTTGGGGTTTTATGTAAACATTCGGTTTCATAATATAGAAATAGAAATGAGTTTGAATTGAATCATTTTCAATTCAGAGCACGTCAAAAAGTGAATTACTTTAAATCAAGAAATTCAAAATTGCTTTGTTTCATATTTAAATAGTTAAAGTTTGTTCAATTTTGAATTAAAAAACATGTTATTTCAGTACTTTAGACTTGTTTCAGAAGTAAAAGTCTAATTTTAAATTTCAAATTAAAAGGATTTGAAAATGAATAATTAGAAATTTTAAAAACCTGGGCAGCTCTACCATTTCTACTGATTTATCGGAAGATCTACTGACTTTTTAGACTGGCTACTGATATACTGATTTCACTTGAAATCTTCGGTTTTTTTTTCTCTAGTCGGAGTTTAGTTTTAATAATATTTTAATAATATTTTTTGAAAGATTAAATCTGAGTGTGATTTAGGAATAATGAGGATAACAATAAAAAGTGGTATAACTGTATCGCTTATTATCCTGAGAAAATGAAACTTTTCGCGTCAAGACAATTAAAGTTTTACCCGAGAGAAAATGAAAAATGGCTGCCGAATCTACGTTTTGATTGGTTAGTTCTCTTGCAATGTGAATGAATAAATGCTTGAACTGGGGAAAATGCTTTATATTATGTCATTTTACTTATGTATCTCGAAACTCTATCACTTAACTGTATTTTTATCATTATAATCATGATTCAAATATTTTGATCAATCTCTCGATTTTTTCAAAATCTTCCGATAAAAAGCTCCTGACTTTTTGTGTCGACCGCTGGCAGCGCTGAAAGCAGGTTTTCATATAAGCAATCGGTTTCTACACAGAAAAATCGGGTTTCTACTTTAAAAGATTTAAAGGTTGAGACTAAGCGTACAACAGTTCTACTTTAAAATCAATTATTTTAACAAATTGTATAGAAACAAATCGGTATCTGAATATAAACTCGTTAATATAAAACTGTCAAATGATGAAATAAATTATTGAAAATATTGTACAGATTTCATGTTGGTGCTTTTTGCTGAAAATTAGAAAAAAATTCAATTTAAAAATCATATGAGTTATAAAAAGGAATAATCGTTATTATAAATAAAGTTGTATTAAAGATGATTTTTGAATACGAAATAGAAATCCTTTGTTTAATCCCGGAAATGAGCCACTGAGGAAACCGGAATACCATTGAGGATGATTAATGATAAAAGAATTCAGAGCCCCCTTCTCAGCAACCGTTTCTTGTCGACTAAAAGGGCCAATGTTTATGACATTGTCCCTGGAAAAGGAAAGGAATAGAGAACTTCTTTCACATTCAAAAACATCATGATTCCAATTTCTTTACAAAATAATTTTTTGAAACACTTTTTAAATTTTAGTTTTGTTTAAAAATATTTTTTTATTGAGGGTGTCTACCGGGAAATAGCCGGGAATTCAGAAGACAAATTTTGCAGGATATTACAAATTTTTTGGGAAAACTGAAATATATTAAAAGGTAATAAGTTTTGAAATGATTACAAAATATTTTATAGCTTGAGAAAATTTCGAAATATTTTGAACGAAATGTAGATTTCTGAAAATTTCGAAAAAGGAAGCTTTATAAGAATTTTAAAAGGTTTCAAGAGAATAAAAAAATATTCTTAAGGTTTTTGCGAAATTTTAAAATTATATTCTAGTTAAAAAAATTAATTTGAACATAATATTTATAAGGATTCTAAAAGATTTCTTAAAATTTTCAAAAAAAGAATCTGGAAGATTTTGTGAATGTTCTTCAAATTTTCGGAAAAATTAGAATGATTTAAATGGAATTTAGAAGACTTCACGTTTCAAAGCAATTTAAAACTAATTTAAAGTTTGGAACTTTAGAAGCGTTTTAAGAATTTCGAATAGTGTCAAGAGAATACAAATTTTTTCTTAGGATTCATTGAAAAATTTCAAATGATTTTTAGTTCGAACAATGACTTCTAAGAGAAAATCGATAATGATTTTAAATCATTTCCTGAAATAACAAAAAAGAAAGTGAAAAATTTTAACGCAAAATTTGTCAATTTTGCAAGATTACAAAATTTTAGAAAAAATTCGTATAAGATTAAAGTTTCATATTTTTTAAATTTGAGTTTAAAAGATTTTGAACAAAAAATTTAGATATATTTTTTATTTCTTCTGGATTAGCGATTAATTATTGAATAATTATTGAAGAGTTATTACAGAAAAATCATTATAAAAATGATTTATTTTAATATTAAGTGAAGTTTACATTAACTATGTTATAAACACGCGTAATTATAATTCAAATATCCTAATAAAATATTAAGAAATTTTTTTATTACTCTGAATAATAATCATCAATTAATTGCTAGTATCAAAGACATTACAAATTATATCTAATAGTGATTTACTAATTAGAATGCCAAAAATAATAATTTTCTGAATTAGATTCTTAATTTTTTATTTTTTTCGATTTTGTTATAGATTCGGCACATCAAGCAACAAGAGAATTCCAATAGTCATGCTGTTCAGCAGGGAGAAGTTTCCTCGTCAAATCCTAGCCTTATTTCCAACGATAAAGTTGGCCCTATGTTACTTGAGGTTTGTATTTTTTTTAATTCTAAAAAGAAAAAACTGGAGATCAGACCTTTGTCGATAGGAAAAATCATATCTCTGGAAAAAAAGGTTTTCTATGAGTTTAAGAATCGAAATAACATTACTGGTTATTTCATTTTCAAATAACGAACATTACTTTCAATGAAAAATGTTTCAAACTTACTGAAAAAAATTTATTTGACAAATTTTTGTCAAACATTTTTCTATTTTTGAAAGTAAACTTTTCTATTTCTGAAATCGTTTTAACGATTTTAAAAAACAATTAAAACGTTTTTTAAATTCAACCATTTATTTTTAATTTATAAGAAGTGACAGTAAAAAAATCAGTTACAAAAACCATTGTTAAAATCATTATTTCTCGTAAATTTTAAACTTTTTTCATTAAAATAATTTTTGTTTATTAGACAGTTTGTTTTGAAGTCAGGGAATTTTTTCGATAGAGTGCTTATTTTTCGTTTTAAATTGCAATATAAAATTGAATAATAATGATTTTTCATTTGTAAATGTAACTTTATGTTACTATATTTAATTATTTTGTTAAAAATCCGTTTTTTCGTTTGCAATTAATTTTTTAAACTAAGAATCGAACGATTCTATTTTCGGTTCGAAAATAATATTTTATAGTTTATAATTCAAGTATATGGTTGAAAATTCATGTATAACTGTTTTTTATTAAAATTAATCTTTTTCTTTGAAATATCAACAAAATGAGGTATTTTGTTGAAAATTCCTTCTTTTCTTTAGTTGATAATTAATTTTTTTTAATGAAAATTTAACTATTCCTTTTTTAGTTGAAAATCGATCCTTTTCAGTGGAAATTCAACTAATTGTTTGCAAATTCAACTGTTCGGTACAAAATTAACTTTTTTGTTGAATATAAATATTTCCGAGGTGAAAATGAAAAAACAAAAAGTTCTTTTTGTTTTTAAAATTCAATTTTTCGTTGAAAGTTCAACTGTTTGGTAGATAATTCGCCTTTTTTGGTTGAAAATTAAACTATCTCGGTGAAAGTTGAGCTACCTTGTTAACAATTCAATTTTTGGTGAAAGATTCAGCTCTTTCATTTAAAATTTAACTTTTTTTAATTGCTTGTTTTCGCTTGAAAATCTTTTTTTTTTAACCTGAAAGTTTTACTGTTTAACTTTTTGGGTTAGAAAATTCGACTGTATGGTTGAAAATCAACTTTTTTGGTTGAAATTTAATATTTTTGGGATAAGTTTCAACGGTATTTTTTCCAGATAATTCGTCTTTTCGGCTTTAAATTTCAACAGTTTGATAGAAAATTCAACCATTTTGTTGTGAATACAACTTTTGTGTTAAAAATACACTTTTTTTGAGAAATAATTTTTTTTTTTGGAGTTGAAAATTCAGAAATTTCACCATTTTGTTGAATATTCAACTATTTCGTTGAAAATTGAACTATTTGTTTGCAGGCTAACTTTTTTTGGAAAATTCATATTTTTTATGAAATGTATTTTTTTTTATCCTAGTTAAGAAAAAAAGAATTCGACTTATAAATTTTCAAATATTTTGTGTGACATAAAAGCAGAATCTCTTAAGTCTAGTAGATCATGAAATCAATTATTTACAGGTAATTGTTAAAAGGAGAGTATCACTCGTGTACTCAGAAATTTACCTGAGAAAAGACAAGCTTTAGAAGTTTATATGCTCTTGGCATTCGTAACCTGAATGTTAAATTTGCTTTCTTGTGTGCAAGTATAATGAAGTTCAAAGTAAGTGTTTATTAGGTTTCAAAAGGAAATGAAAACATCCTAGCCAGTTTTAGCTTAATGATAAGAGCGCTATCAGCATTTCACACCCTCGTAGCTCCAGCTCCATATAAAAATTCTGAAACTTTGGCCTATGACACATACAATTATCATTTAAGTCCTTTTAAATTTCTTTTTGGTGCATTTTTTACCTAAAATATAAATTCTCTTGTGTTCAATTGAAAAAAAAATATTATAGATTCTCTTGTACATATTTTAATCTTCTCATGCTCTTCCATTTCTTCTAAAGTGCATGCGTTTTTGCTGCATAGATTTTAATTTTTTTAATGTTTAGACAGTAATCAAGGCAGACTTCACATTCTCCTATTCTTCTATTTTCCCCTTTTTGAGAGAATTCCTCTTTTTTTCTCCTGTTCAACAAAAAAAATTCCCCCTTTTCTCGTTTTCTTTTTAATTAAATTCAAACTGAATTTATACAACCCAATCAGAATCTCTCAATAATTTGGTCGAAAGTTTCTTTAAATTATTTTCAATTGAAAAGTCTCCTACTATATTTTTGGGAAAGAATTAATTCCTTTTGGTTAGAAATGTAATTATTTTGTTGAAAATTTAACCATTCTGTTACAACTCACCTTTTTTAAAATTAAAAATTCGACTATTTTATTGAAACTAAACTTTTTTTGTTTGAAATTTCAACTGTTTTGTAGAAAATTCGCCTTTTTGATTGAAATGTGAACTGTTTTATGGAAAATTCGTCTTTTTGAATTTAAAAATCCAATATTTATTGAAAATTAACTTTTTTTTAAAAGCGCATCTTTTTTGGGTAAAAATTTATATTTTTGGGTGGAAAATTTAACTGTTTTTTGGAAATTCGCCTTTTTGACTTAAAGATTCTACTATTTGGTTGAAAATGAACTTTTTTGGTTGAAAATAAATATTTTTTGGTTAGAAAATTAAGTGCTTCATATGAAATTCGTCTATTTGGCTTAAAATTTCAACCGTTTGATAGAAAATTCCATTATCTGGTAGAAAATTTAATTTGTTGTTCATAATTAATATTTTTGGGCTCAGAATTCAACTGTTTCATAGATTTTTTTTTTGCTTGAAATATCAACAGTTTGCTAGAAAATTAAAATATATGGACGAACATTCAATTGTTTTTTTTTTTTAGAACATTTGTCTTTTGGCTTAGGGTTAAATAATTTGGTGGAATTTTATAAATTTAATTTATGAAGAATCCTTCTTGGTTGGAAATTCAACTCTTTTGTTGAAAATTCGTCTTTTTGTGTTCATAATGTATGTGTTTTAATTGACACTTCAACTTTTTTGTTGAAACATTAGCTATTTGCTCGAAAATACATCTTTGTAGGCTGGCAATTCAACTATTTTGTTAATTTTAAAATTCAACTATTTTAATTAAAATATAATATATGTTGACTTGAAATCTTCTGAATGTGGCACCTACATAAGTTTAATTTGAAATAATTTATTGCCCTATTATTCCCCTATTTTCGTAAAAATTCACCCTATTCATCCCTGCTTCGAGAGAATTTTGGGCTGTGAAATCTGCCAAGGCCAAAAAATTATGTCAAATCTTAAGCGCAAATTAATATACAAATGTATTTTCTTATTTGATCTTAATAGTAAATATGTACAGAAAGTTTTCGAATTGTGTGCAGCATTTCATTAATTGAGAGTAAAACATGAGCATTGGTTTTTATTTTTATTTTTCAGGCGTTAGATGGATTTCTATTCGTTGTAAACACTGAGGGGCGTGTGGAGTACGTAACGGATAATATAACCGAGTATATAAATTACACTAAGGATGATGTACTTGGAAAGGATATTTATAATATAATTCATCATGGAGACCACAACACCTTCATGCCTAGTCTGTCACCAATGACATTAGGTCAGTATTGCTTTCTTTTTATTGTCCTGAAAAAACTTCGCTTGTAGTTGCAAGTCTCTTAAAACCTGAAAATTAGAGAAAAGACAGGGACTTTGCAGAAAAAGGGCTATAACATCAGGAATAATCAGGGCTGTCACATATTCGTTTTTAGTCACTTTTTTCTCTGATCAGTTTTTTCGTCCCTTTTCAAAGACAAAGTTATTACACTATTCAAAATATAAAGAAAACTTTAATTTTTCAAGAGCTTTAAAAAGTTTCAAGTGATTTGAAGAGATTTCAATGGCTTTGAAATATTTTCGGGTAATTTACAAGATTCCGAAGAATTTTCAATCTATTTCAGTGATTTGAAGGGATTTCAAATGATTTAAAAGTATTTCTAAAACATCCCAGGGATTTTCAAGAGCTTTAAAAAGTTTCAGCTTATTAAAAAATTTAATATTTTAGGGTATTTAAAAGATTCCAAGGCATTGTGAAGGGATTAAAAAATTTGCAAGGAATTTTTGAGGATTTAAATGATTTTAAGGGATTGTGAAGAATCCCATAGCATTTCCCAAGGATTTCTGTGTTTTTAAGGGATTTTGAAAGCTTTTAAGGTATCTTATTTTTCTACGATTTCAGGAAATAAAATAAGGTTTCATGTAATTGTATGAGATTGTGTAAATATTTTAATGTATTCAAAAAAATTTATTCACAACAATTGAGGAATTTCAAATATTTTAAGGTATTTCCAAAAAATGTAAGAGCTTTTTTAAGATTTTAGTGTGTTTTAAACGATCCCAAGGATTTTTTCTTTGATTTCATTAATGTTAAGAGATTTAAATTTATTGTAAAGACTTCAGGGTATTAAAAAAATTCCAACAAATTTTCAAGAGATTTAAAAAGTTTCATGGGCTTTTGAAGATTCCAAGGAATTTTTAATTGTGTTCAATAATTTTAAGGGCTTTCAAATTGTTTAAAAAATTGAAGCTTAGTTTAAAAGATTTTGAGAAATTTTCAATTGATTTCAATAATTTCAATAATTTGAGGGGATTACAAGTAATCTAAAAGATTTTTGGATATTTAAAAAAATTCTAATCAATTTTTAATAGGTTCAAAAAATTGCAAGGGATTTCAAATGATTTTACTGGATTTGAAATGATTGTACTTGATTTACAATATCTTAGTGTATTTTTAATAGATTTTAATAGTTTAAAGTGTATCTAAAATATTTTTGATGATTCTGGGATATTAAAAAAAAATTGCAAGCAATTCTGAGGTAATTAGGAAAATTTCAAGATATTTCAAGAGCTTACTAATGTTTCAAGGGATTTCAAAATATCTCAAATTATTTGCAAAACTTTAGGGAATTTTTATGTATTCCGAGGAATTTTTAATTGATTTCAATTAATTTGAAGGGATTTCATTTTTTTTTAACGTTTAGGATATTTTAATAAATTCCAAGGTATTTTCAAGAAATTTTAACAATTTGATTTCATCTCCAAGGATTTTAATGATTTTAACGGATTTATTAAAAAGTGAATGCGTTTATAAAGAATTTCCTAGAATTTCGAAAGATGTAAAACTATTTTGTTGGAGCTAGAAGGTTTTCAAATATTTTCAAATATTTTAAAAGCTGTCAATGTAAACCAGAAAGAGTGCTAAAATGTTTTTTCGTATATATTGTAAATAATTTATTATTCAAAAAGAATTATAAAGCATATTTTAAATTGAAATTGGAACAATATTTATGGGTAAAATAGAAATAGGGAAAAATATTTCGTTCATTTGAACGTTCGGAACTTCAGGTTACATTATATTAATGGATTTCAAAGAATTTATTTACAAGAAATCAGGGACTTTCTTAGCTTTGAAAGCTTTAAAGAGAGTTTTAAATATTTTTTGGACTTTATTTGAATTCGCTTAAAATTTACTCTGATTTTTTAAAAACTTATTCTGAACTCTTTTGAATTTAAAAGAATTTTTTTAAATTCATTCAATTTGACTCACGTCGATGGATTTACATGTTTTTTCTTACTTTTTCTTTAATTCATCACCTTGAATTCTTATAGATTTGACAAAATGATTTGAAAATTCCCTTAAATTCTTCTAAATTCAATTCAATTTTACTGAAATAAATGAAATTTTGGGGGTTTAAAAAATGTACTTAAAATTATTTGAAACATTTTGAATTAATTATAACTCGGATTAACTTTTTTAAATTAAATCAGGCTGTAGCAGACATGAGATTAATAAAATGAATTGATGAAAACTGCTGTTAAAAAAAAAAAAAAAAAATCGAACGACCAAACTGACTACAACGAACAAACAAAAAAGCTCCTATTGTAATCTTAAAAAAATATATAAAGTAATAATCTTCGGACAAATATAGAAATGAGGAAAGAAAAATGAGAAGGCAACCAACCATATCACCTTCCTTCTTTTTTTCTTTCTTTCGTCTTTTTTATTTTTATTACTATCAAATTACAATAAAATAACATTTAAAAAAATAAAAAAATTATGTCTGAAAATTATGAATAAAACTTTGTTTAAATATTACAATAGGAGCTTTTTTTTGTTTGCTGTAGTCCAAATTTGGTCCTTCAATTCTTGTTTTTTTAACAGGAGTTTGCATCATATTGATTATTGGGCGTTAAATAGGATTTTTAATTTTGATTTTAATCTAATTTAAATTTCTTAAATTTATACTAAAATAAATATTTATGAATGAAAATGTAAATTTGTTTGATTCAATTCATAAAAAAAAAAGATTCTACAATAAAAACAAATGTTACGCGATTAAGATTTTGGTCTTTAAATATTAATGGTCAGGGAAAATGAAAAATGAGTTTTGCGGCCAATCTCCATTGGAAATTGGAAGGCGGCCATCCTGATTGAATTTAATATTAAGAATTCTTGAAGTAAATGTTGTTTTAAGGAAGATTTCCTCATAGAAAGGAGTTGAGTTTCGAGAATTGAGACATGAGTTGCGAGAATTTGTCAACTTGTGTTTGAATTGAGGATGAAGTAATGTTGAAAGGCGGGACTTTGATAGTTTATTCTTTTTTGTTCGCAGGCTGGACGAACGAGCCTCAATCTCAGACAAAGAATCGCATTTTCAATTGTCGCTTTCTTGTGAAGCCTCCGGATGACAAAGAGCAGACTATGGAACAGAAGCAACAACGCGTAAATAAGTACGAGACTATGCAAATTTGTTCTGCGCTTCTTGCAAACAATTCTGATCGTCTTGAAAGCGGTGATGTATCTTCGGAATCTTCAGATATTGGTCCATGCGTAATGTGTGTTGCTCGCAAAATTCCTGAGAATGAGGTTCCAATCAGCACCTCCATCCAACAGTTTACTTTCAAACTGGACCTGTCTGGCAAAATCCTTGCGCTAGATAACAGTTGGTTGTCGCAATCTTTCTGCAAGTACCTAAACAAGGTGAACTCTCTCTTTCTGGAAGCTCTCAGGAAGCTTTTGATATTATAAATGCTTCACATTTATTAAATAATATTATCAGGTCTCGGACGAAGTTTTTTTGAAGATGCGCCTATTTTGTTGATAGTTTTGTAAACAATTACGCTGATGCTACTCTTTTTAAATGATTTTATAGGGATTGAAAAATTGTAAGGGGTTTTAGAGAATTCCAAAGTTTTCAAACTTTTTGAAAAAAATTTCGAGGTATTACAAATTTTCAAATAATTTACGTTTACAGATTCAACAAATTTCAAGGAATTTCTAAGATTTCAAACGATTTTAAGGGACTTCAAAGTTTTATAACTTTTTGAAGGAATTTTAAGGATAATATAAATTTCCAAATAATTATTTGTTAATATTTAATATTCAGGGTATTTTAAATGATTTTAAAGGGTTTCAAAGCTTTTACCTTATTTTAAATGATTCAAGAGATATCAAAGATTCCAAGGGGTTTCAGAGAAATGTAATATTTTTACATTAAAATATAGGAATTTAAAGTATTTCAAGCATTTCAAGCGTACTTAAAAGAATATGTTTTCCTATTTTTGTGAAAAATCTCTTTATTTACCCTTTTTTTATAGGATACAAGAGCCCCAAACCTGTATTGTAATAAATTTATATCCTCAATAAGGTTAAGATCAGGGTGAATCGGAAGTAAAAAATTCTTGAATTCTTATTCACAGGGTGGCGACTTGACTGGGAAACCGGGAAATGACCGGGAACCTTATTGATCGAAAAAAATGGGAAACGACAGGGGATTTAATTAAAAACCCGGGAATTTACTTCTGATCGCAGAAAAAACCAAGTTTTCATTATTTTAATAATTTTGTTAAATTCAAAAAAGTGATTTCTACTTTATCTACAGTCGCAGAATTTTCAAATTACCTTAGTTTACTCTAATTAAATCAGAATTTATTATTGAATGTTTATTGCTTTCAATTATAAGAAAAACCTTTTGCAATTTTTTTCCTCTAAGATATTTTTTTGCTGGATTTATCACGTGTTATTTGCTTAATCCTCATTTATCCCAACTTGGAACAGAACATATTTATGGTTTTTATTTTAGGACATGGAGTTTCGGTAAAGAAATATTATTTCACTTGGAACAGGGAATTTTTGCATTTATAATTTTAATTGAAAATATAACTATTTGTTGAAAATCAATTTTTTTTTAACTAAAAATTTAACTATTCCAGTAGAAAATTGAACTATTTTGCTGAAAATCCGTTTTTTTTTTAATGAATTAGATTTTTATTATAAAACTTGACCATTCTATTTTTCGTTGAAATTTGATATTTTTTATTCAGAAATTAAACTAGTTCGAAAATTTATCTACTTTGTGAAAAATTCTCATTTTTTGTAGAAAATGAATCTTTATGATTGAAAAGTCATCTTTTCGGCTTAAAATTCAACAATTTCTGTTGAAGATTCATAATTTTAGTTGAAAATTCATCAATTTGGTTGAAAATTAACTTCTGTCATTGAAAATTGAACTATTTGTTATTTTAGTTGAAAATCGATCCTTGCTAGTTAAAAATTCAACAATTTGGATGAGAATTTATCTTTTTTAATTAAAAATTGAAATATTTCGTTGAAAAATCGCGTATTTTGTTTTAAAACCCCGATTTATAAAGTTTAACTCTTTTGTTAAAAATTAATTTTTTGTCGAAAAATGAGCTGTTTGATTGAAAACTTGTTTTTTATTTGGATGTTTTTTGATTGAAAATTATTATTATTTTGTTTTACTGAAAATGTAACTATTATTTCACTCGAATAGTCTATAATTTTAGTTAAAAATTCATTTCTTTAGCTGGACCTTCATTTTTTGACTAAAAGTTTAATTTTTCAATTAAAAAGAAAAATTATCCTTTTTAGTTGAAAATTCGTCTGTTTTTATATAAACTCTTGGTTGAAAATTAATGTTGTGGGTCAAAATTTCGTTTAATTCTAGTTAAAGATTCATCCTTTCAGTTAAAAATTCATTTTTCTAAATTTAAACTTCAACTATTCCAGTTAAATATTTACAATTTTATTAAAAAACTCATCACTTTGTTTTAAAATACAACTATTTTTTTAGACATTTTTTTGTGTGGAAAGTAATTTTTTTGACTGAAATTTTAACTTATTAATATTGAATATTCCCTAGTTTTAATTCAAAGTTTATTGATTGATTTATTATTTATTTCAGTTGAAGATTCGTTGCTGTAGTTGAAAACTCTTGTGTTCGGTTTAAAATTATATTTTTAAATTAAAAATTCATGTATTTTGATGAAAAATCGTATTTTTTGAAAGAAAATTATTTAAATATTTTGTTGAGAATCCGTCCGTTTTTAATTAAATTTTTCCACTGAAAGTTTAACTATTCCATTTTTTTTTCTAAAAAATGGATATTTCTTGGTGGAAAATTTAAGTATTTTTTTCCAAATTAATTTATATTGCAATATTGTGCTCTTTTGTGTTAAAGGATGTTTAGAATGAACACCATGAACTAAAATAAACGTTTGCCTTATGCGGAAAATTAGAATATGTTACTTTTAGTTGACCCGACAAAATTTAAAAATTTGATCTGAAGAAAACTCGGAAATTACCGTGAATTTGAAATCGTCCGCTGAATCGCCACCCTGATTCGATACAACTCGAAAAATTCTCCTCTTTACAAAGGTGTAAAATTTTTTTTTAATAAAAAATGGGTCAATTTTTAAAACTTATTCTATACTCTTTTGAACTTAAAAGATTTTTTCTGAATTCACTTAATCTGACTCACGTCTATGGATTTACCTTTTTTTTTAGTTTTTCTTTAATTCATCACCTGGAATTTTCATATATTTTATAAAGTTCTTTTAAATTCTCTTAAATTCTTCTAAATTCAATTCAATTCTACTGAAATAAATGGAAATTTGGGGATTTAAAAAATGTATTTAAAATTATTTGAAATATTTTGAATGAATGCAAACTCTTGTTAAAAAAAAAAAACAAGAATCGTAGGACCAAGTTTGGACCACAGCCAACAAACAAAAACACCTCCTATTGAAATCTTAAAAAAATAATAATTTTCGGACAAAAATAAAAAGAAGGAAAGAAAAATGAGAAGGCAACCAACTACATCCCCTTCCAACAACGTTTTTTTTATAAAAAATGGGTCAATTAAATAGGAATTATTTCTTGAAAAATAATTGATTAAATTTGTGTTTAAAAGAGTTTTGAAGTTCAAGAAAATTTGAAAACTATACTTACAAGAAGTTTTTCTAGGATTTCCTAATTTTTTTTGCGTTGTATCGATTTCGAATTCTAAATTTTTGGAATTTTTACTCACCCTAGAGTGGATCTCAGAAACTGTTTCCTGCTCTCATGAAGTTTGAGAATTTTCATGATGCTGATGATGAAGAGGAAGAAAATAACAAGTTATTTTTTTAGGACCTGATTGGTTCCACAATTCAGGACTTGTGTCACCCACATGATCTCAGTCAGCTGACTGCTCATTTAAAGTGCACCCAGGAAGGCAGCCATCGCTCAAGTCCTAAGTATCGACTTTGCTTGAGTGAAGACACGCTCCTCTACGTTCAAGCGAATTCAAGATTTTTCGCAGCTAGTGAGATGAGTGGATACGACTCGGATTACGTGATGTGCACCAACTCCATTTTGGGGTAAGTGGGCAGACCAATCTCGCGTGGCGAGAGATTAGACCGCCTTAGGCGCGCCAAGTTCTCTCCGTCAGACACGAGAATTATCGCAAAACTCCTCCATTCAGTCATACAGTTTTTCATCAAATTTCTAGGGATCCACGAAAACACTTGCTTGCTCCCTTTACCCTCATTTCTCTTTAAATATGCTAGATTTGAGAATACAAGATTTTAATTACGCGGGCAATTTCAGACCGGAAAGTGAGGGTTGCTACAAGACCTGGAAGAGCTGGAGAAGTTATGGAATTAAACAAAACAACAAATGACTGGAACTTTTTAAATCGTCTTTATTTGAAAGTCTTAATAATTTACTATTTTATAGGGAATTTTATATTTGAAAATTGGAAATGAAAAATTAAGTAAAAGGCCGATATCAGACATAGTGTAAGAATTAAATGAAAAGAAATGGAAGATTTAATGAGAAAGGCAAAAAGAACTGGAAGATGTTGAGGAAGAAATTCGTGTACTGATTAAATTTTGATAAATTTAAATGTAGAAAATTTTATTAATTCTTGCGATCCAAAAGTTTGATTTAAACTTTGTTAAAAAGTTCAGTGTTTTTTTTTATATTACTGTTATTTTCAAATGTAATCGTAATCTTTGCATAAATAGTTAGGCTATAATTGTTCCTAAAGTAATAACAAAAAAATAATAATATGGTTATGATTACAGAATACTTTTTTTCACTTTGATAAAAAAATGATTGAAACATATTTGTTACAATTCAATTTAATTGGCTGGATTACAAAAAATTAGACCTGGATTTTTTCAAAATCATACCTGGAAAACCAGGAAAAGTCATTGAATTTTATAATCAGACTTTTGTAGCAGCCCTGAAAGTAGTCTCGAGTATGGATTCTAAAATTTTAACTTGAATTTGCTGTATTTCAGTAGGAAATTTATGAGATTAAAAAAAAATCAACTAGTATTATTTGCTTGTAACTATATTCAATTTGTAAAAAAATTCTTTAATGTCAGAAGTCTTAAACAAATTATTTACCATTATTTAGAAATATAAAATTTCTTTTAAAAAATTGTACCATTTTAATTGAGAGCATTAAAAACTGAATAATTTCTCTTTAAAGCTTTATATTTAGCAATCCTTAACAGCTGAACATTTTGAAGTTGAAAACGTTTAAAATCAAATAATTTCAAATTCAATTACAGTCTTCACACTCTTTGGTTGAAATTTTAATTATTGTGTGGAAAATTCAACTATTTTGTTAAGTTTTCTTTTCTGCTTAAAATTTAACCCTTTTGTTGGAAACTTGACTGTTCTCTAAAAAAAATCTTCTTTTTGAAATAAAAATTCAACTATTTGGTTAAAAATTAATCCATTTTGTTAAAAAATCGCCAAGTTCAACTATTTGCTTGGAAATTCATCTTTTTGTTTGAAAATGATCTGTTTGTTTAAGTTTGCAATGCGTTTACAGTTTACAATGCGTAATTCAAAAATCTATTACTTAAACGATTTTCAATTTTAGATTTGTATTTTTAAACTTACATTTGTAATTTAAAAAATTTCAAAATGCTGTCTTGAACACTTGAAGAATTAAAAATTGAAAGGGTTTGAAGTTGATTTTTTTTTTATAAAAACATGTTTATTTCATCAACTGGAAATATAGATAAATAATTTTTTTTTAATGGATCTGTTATTTAAGTATTAAAAAATGAACACTAAATTATTTGACGAAACGATTTTAAATTCGTTCAAATTTGTAGAATTTCCAGGTTTAAGTGTTAAAAATTAAACGGTTTCTATTTCAAAGTCCGTCATGAAAAATATGTAAATGTATGATTGAAACTTTATAAACTATTTTCAAATTAAAAATAACTTCAAAATAATATATTCGTAATTAAAGGATTTTAGTAAATTTAAAAAGCATTAATTATTGAATATTTAGCAGTATTTGACTTTTAATTTAAGATCAGTAAATTGAAACCAAGTATTAAAAAGTAAACAATTTTCTACACCTTTTAAAACCTTTTTAAATAATCTCCTAAAATAAATTTCAAAATGAAAAATCATTTTCAGTTTTCCCAGGAATCTTAAGAAAGTGTTTATATTCTTTTGAAGCCTTTCACAATTCTTGAACAGCTTCTAAATTTTTTATTTGAAAACTGCAAAAATCTACATTTTGTTTTAAATAAGCCTATCATTTCAAGTTTTATATTAATTCTGAATCTTTTCAAAAACTGCTAAATAGCTTTTAAAATTGCTTAAATTTCTTATAGAAATAGTAAGTGTTCAATTATTATTCATACATTCAAATTTTACCAATTTTTGGCAGGATTTCCGAAAAATTGTATGAAAAATTCAATTCATTTTAAAAGACATTTAGATGTTCAGCAAAAAATTCGAAAATAATTTTAAATTTAAAACAACTTCTAAATCTCTCAAGATTTTGAAATAAATTTAGAGCATTGAAAATGATACAGTGGATTTATATTTTTGGATCTGAATCTGAATCTTAGAACTCTATACTTCAGACAAGTTAAAAATTCTAAATTTGGTCAGCTTTAAATTCTAATTTAATTTTTGAACTTTGAATTTTTAAATTTAAGAACGCTAAATTGAAAAGTGTTATTATTTTAAAGTGTTAATTATTATTGAACATTTTAACCATCATTTTTGACTCTTAAACTTCAATTTTAAAAGTTCAAAATCCAACAGTTCCACTTTAAAAGATTTAATTTGCAGTTTATTTTTTATTATATCAAATAGAAAAATTCTTAGTTTAAAAATTTTACTTTTTTAATTTCATTGACCGTGAAAAATGTTTGTGAACCGGGAAGTACCGGGAAATAACCGCAAATTTATTTCTCCGGTTAAAACGGTATCCCTGTATTAGTTGATGATTCATCTCTGGCTCAAAAATTAAAGTAATTTGTTGAAAATTCGTCATTCGAAATATAAACTGTTATAAACTTTCTTTGAGGAGTCATATTATTTGTTGAAAATAAAATTACGTGGTTGTAAGATCAACTGCTATGTTTGAAAAATTTTGTTGAAAAATCAGCCCTTTAGTTGAAAATTTAACTATTCAGTCAAAAACTCTATTATATTTTTTGTCGAGAGTAGATATTTTTTGGATTAAAAATTTATCTTTTTTGGTAGATAATTCATCTTTCTTGACTTAAATGTTTTTGAAAAAATTCGCCTTTTTGGCTTGAAAATTTAACTATTTGATTTTCGGTTGGAAAATAATTTTTTTATTACAACTATAGTAAGTTTTAAACATTTATCTTGCAATTGTTATTTCATGATTTTAGATAAGATTATTTTTAAATACTTCTCTTGAAACTAAATTTAGATCGTTGTGTAAGATTTGAAGTTATGTGATATTATTGTACGTGACTTTTCACAGGAAAATACTTCCAAGAGTTGACCAAATAAAAATGTAATAATATTCCAAATGTTTTATGCGAGAACATGAAAGCAAATACATTATGTAGAAACCCTGTAAGCACGCCCGTTGATCTAATTTTCTTATTTAAATTAAAAAAGTCATCATTTATTTAAAAAATATATTCTTGTCTGACGGAGAAAGTTCGACGTTATTTTAGTATCTAAGTGTGAAACTCTTATACACAATGTGGTGTGATAGCTACATTCTGCATAAAGGTTTCGTTTTTGTTTAATCCACTTGCTCTGCAAACTCAGCCGAGGATCATCATCACCAAATTTTGCACTATTGTTTAGGTTAGAGCTCATCTAGGTAGAGTTGAGATACAACCTATAGAGGAAACAAAACTTAATTTACCAAAAAAGAAGAATTTTCAACTAAAAAAAAAGGTAACTTTCAAACAAAAATCGAATAGTTAAATTTTCAGGTAAAAATGATTAATATTTTCCACCCAAAAATTTTTTTAAAACAAATTATATAATTTTTCAAGACAAAAACTGAGCTTTCAATTAAAAATGGATTAGTTTAATTTTTAGTTAATAAAATTAATTTTCTACTAAAATGATAATATTTAGCGAAATATTTCAATTATATACTAAGAAATATATATTAAAATAAATAAATAAATGTCTACTAAAATCATAAAACTTAAAGAAAAAGATGAATTTTTAACCCAATAGACGATTTATAAACTAAAAAAGATGAATTTTCGATCAAAGAAATTAATTTGAACGAAAATTATGAATTGTTTTCTACAATAAAATGTGTTTTTAACAAAATAGTTGAACTTCTAACCTAACATATTTTTTTACCAAAAAAAGGCGAATCTTTAACAAAATATATGAATTTTTATCTAGAAATATACATTTTCTACCCAAAAAGACACTTTTTCAATGAAAATGATAAATCTTCACACCAAAAACTGAATATTTAATTAAATAGTTCAACTTCTAACAAAAAAGGTAAAATTACAATCAACGAGGTTCTCTAACAAAAAAGTAGAATCTTGAACATAATATATAAATTCTTAACCAAGAAGATTAATTTTCAACGAAAATTATGAATCTTTCCACCAAAAAGTAAATTTTTAACGAAATAGTTGAATTTTTAACCATGAAGATGAATTTCCTACCAAGAAGATTATTTTCCAATCAAAAAGACGAATTTTCAACAAAATAAACAAATTTATCAGTCACATAAATAAATGTTTATCGAAAATGATGAAAATCACCGGACAAAATGAATTTTTAGTCAAAATATTAATTTTTTACTAAAACGTTGAATTTCTAACCAAAAAGATGAATTTCCGTTCAAGAAGATTAATTTTCTACAAAAAAATTAGCTTTTGACAAAATACGTTAATTTTCAATCAAGTAATTAAATTTTCAACTAAAAAAGATAATTTTAGAATCAAAAATCAAATAGACTCAAAAGATTAATTTTCTAACAAAAAAGAAGCACGAATATTAATTTTATACAAATGACATGAGTTTTTAACAAAAGAATTGAATTTTTAACTGAAAAAAGACAAATTTTCAACCAAAAATTGAATACGTTAATTTATAGTTATAGAAATTACTTTCAACCACAAACAAAGAATTTTCAAAAAAATAGTTCAGTTGCAAAAAAAATTGTATCCAAGAAATGAATTTTCCACGAAATAGATGAGTTTTCAACCAAAGAAATATATTTTTAATCAATAATATTAATGTTTTAATAAAAAAGACGCATTTTCAAATGAATATGTATATGAATTTTCAACAAAATAGTTGAATTTTCAAAATGTAAATTTTAAATCAGACAGGAAATAGTTCAACATTCAGTTTAAAAAAATGTTTTCAAACAATCAAGACGAATTTTCAAGAAAATAAATCAATTTTTAACAAAAAACAAAAAATACCTTTTTAATAAAAATGATGAATCTATCACCCAAGAAAATGAATTTTCAACGAAAAACATTAATTTTCTACAATAAAATTAACTTTGGACAAAGTACATACATTTTTAATCAAATAGTTGAATTTTCGTTCACTTTTCAACAACATGTGGAATAAATAAATTTGCATTAAAAAAAAATTAATTTTAAAGCAAAGAACGATTTTTCAACAGAATATTGTAACCGAGGAGATTAGTTTTCTACCAAAACACTAATTTTAGCAAAATACATGAATTTTCAGCTAAAAAAGATAAATTTATAACTAAAAATGGAACAGTTAAATTTTCATTTGGACAAAATTTAACTTTTAACCTAAAAAACGAATTTTGAGAAACATATGTAAATTTTCAACCAACAAGATTAATTTTCTCCCTAAAAAGACGAAATTTAATTAAAATACCTGAATTTTCGACTAAAAAAAGTAACTTTAAACACACAAATGGAATAGATTTTTTCTAAATATTTCTATCGTCATATTGGGAAGGGTGGTCTACCATTTCGCCACATGTTGCCGAAAACTGGAACTAGAAAGAGTAGGTATAATTTTAAATATATATTTAAATTTTTGCATAAAAGTGTTTTTACGATTATTTTATGAAGTATAAAACAATGATTGAATATTAAAACAAATGTTCATCAGAAACCAATAGTTTTAGATAGATTTTCCATCTTATGTAGTGAAAAAACACATTTTTGGTGAAATTGTTTAAAAAAAACCAATTTTTTCATTATTTCATATGAGTTTCAATGCATTTTAAGCTTAAATAAACTTTAATTAATGTATGTAGCGACACATTTTATCCATGTTATGCCATGCATACAAATAATATGGTGGACGACTGGAATTTAAATACGAATTTTAACCTAACTTTTAGATCAGATTTTTAAAAAGTAAATATTTCATGTATAAATTGCTAAAAATTTACTTTGATTTCGTTCTTAATTCAAAATAAGTCCATTTAAGTTTATAATCTTTTGAAAATAACAATAAAGAGAACAATAATTGTGTTTTTAGAAAAGTATTGTTGTCAAAAAGTGTGGTTTTTCACTGCATAATGGGTAAATTCCATCTAAAAGACATGGTTTCCGATAAAGATTTATTTTTATTATCCAATAAATAGTTTAAACTTCACAAAAAAATGGTTAAAATACGTTTATGCACAAATTAATATGCATCTTTAAAATCGTGTCTATTTTTTCTAGTTAGAATTTTGTTCACCAGGTGGCGTATCTCAGTTTAAGCATTCCCAATATTTTAATACAGTTTTGATATGTTTATATTTTACGTTATCTTCTTCCTCATTTTATTCTTAAAAATGGTAAATTAATTGTAAATTCTTCTTTGAAAATGACTCGCTTTTTCATCACTTCTTGTTCCGGTTTAGTCATATCACAACTCTATCTAGAGGATCTCTAGTTCAGGTTAAAAGCCGGTGCGGGATTAATGCCTCAAATTTATAGCACTCACGCACAGTACACGATTTTTAAAAGCAGTTATTACTGCAATGTCTACTTCTGTATCTAGTAAAAGAGAGACTTTTTGTGAGTCAATTTTATTTCAAGTTTTTAATCACACATTAGCGCATCATGTTTTTCTCTTTTGCTGGAACGCCCATCGCTCACATTTCGAAATAAATTATCGTTGCACTGCTTATTGACACTGACCTGAAACCACGGCGAATTGAAACTGCAGGCTTTGAAAAGAAAAAAAAACATAACTTGCATGCACTATAAAGGGCGTTTTCCGTCGGTGTTGGAGATCTGGCCACTCTTGAATATTAAAAACCATCTTTCGCTCCTAGGCTCTTATGTTCAGAAGAATAGAAGAAAAATACGTGTAAATATTTTATTATAGTTTTATCACTCAATGGCGCTTGGTCTTTTAACTGTGAAGGTACTATTGCAATTCAAATTTAGAGAATGAGCATTAGACGGCTGTGTGTAAATTCACCATCGCATAAAATACATTTCTCCTTAGGGGTCGTACTTAAATTACGTAACGGATTGTGGGCCCTCTATAAGGACCCCCCCCCCCTTCACCTATTACTGTACGTAATTTTTATTTTTCAGAAATTTTTTGCTAGTTATTGCCCCTAAAATTAGACAGGGTGTTTGGAGAAGTTCATTTTCAAAATCCTTGATCATCAATCTTCAAATACGAGAATTTTAATCTTGTAATACTTTTAACATAGAATCTTTTATAAACATAATCAAGCAGTATTTCAGGCTATTAAGAAATTACTTGAATGTTCAACATAATAATTAAATTTTTAGCATAATAGTCGAAGTTTAATTTTAAACGTGAAAAGATAAATTCTTATAAAAAATGTCATAGTTTATATTCAAATAAAAAAGAGGAAATTTATAAAAAAAATAATTTAAAACCAAAAAGACGAATTTTCAACTAATAAAATTTGTTCACTCAAGAAAGAAATAAAATTGTATCTGAATTGTTGAACCTTCAAGCCAAAAGTTGACTTTTATCTACAAAAATTGAATTTTTAAACAAAAAATATGACTTTTCAGCAAAAAATGAATTTTCTACGAAACTGGTGCATGTTTGCCCAACAAAAATGAAATTTGAAACAAAAAAAATTATTTCCTTACCAACAAAGAAGAATTTTTAACTAAAAAAGATAAATCTTAAAAAATCGAAAAAAGGCTTTTCCACTAAAAAGTTTAATTTTCAACAAAATCGTTAAACCTTCGACCTAAACGATGAACATTGAACTAAAAATATAAACTTCAACAAAAAAGAGATTTCTTAACAAAGTGATTCTACCAAATCTTCCAAGCCAAAACAGTTGAATACCCAAGTAGAGTTGAATAATCTGTAACAAAAAAGTTACATTTTAATTTATCATTTTTTTATCATTTTAATTTAATCCAAAAAAGGTTCCAGTTGACTTTTCAAGATCAAAATATGAATTTTTTAACACTAATAACTTTCTACGAAAAAATTGAATTTTCAATCCAAAACGACGAATTTTTGCAAACCAAAAGGAATGAATTTTTGACAAAATAGTTGAATTCTTTATCAAATATTTACATTTTTATTTAAGAAAAATGAAATTTGTTCTAAAACAGATAAACTTTTAATGAAAAACACAAAATTTTGTTTAAGTTGATCTTTCACCCAGAAAAGATTTAAGTTCGTTTTTCAACGCCAAAATATACATTTAAACCAAAATTAAATTTTCCAAGAAATAGTTAAATTTTCGATAAGAGTAGAATTTTCGTCTAAAAAGTAGGACTTTTTAACAAAATAGTTTAAATTAAACCAAAAAGCTGAAATTTTCTCAAAGAAAAATAAAATTTCAGCTAAAGCAAGTGAATTTTAAAATAAAAAAGACGGACTTTCAAAAAAATTTTGAATTTCCAACCGAACAGTTGTACTTTTATTCAAGAAAAGAAATGAATTTTCTTATAAATTGATGTGCAGAAAGATTTTAGTAGGCTTTTCACGATCAAAATATTCATTTGTAAAAAAGAAATAAGTTTCTACAAAAAAGAATGGAATTTTAAATCCAAAACGACCAACTTTTTTAATAAAAAATGATGCATTTTTAACAAAATTGTTAAATTATCACTAAGTAGTTGCATTTTTATCCAAGAAAGATGAAATTTATACTAAAACATGAATTTTTAATAAGAAACGACAAACTTTTTTTTAATTGAACTTTCACCCAAAAAAGATTTTAGTTCATTTTTCAACACCAGAATATACGTTTAAACAAAAATTAAATTTTCTACAGGACAGTGGAATTTTCAACCAAAGAAGTATAACTTTTTATCAAAAAAGTTTAATTTTCAATCAGAGCTGCGTTTTTATTCAAGAAAGATGAAGTTTCTTCTAGAAAAGATGGATTAAAAAAATGGTTAAATTTTCAACCAAAAAATAAAATTTATAGTAAAAAAGTTAATCTTTAGCAGAATGTTTTTGTGAATTTGCAAAATTTTCGTACATGAGTAAAGGGCTCTTACTGTAACAAAGTGTGTTTACCCCCTCCCCCCTCATTTGAGCTGTTACGTAATTAAGGTACGGTCCCTTATTTATCATTGACATTTTCCCGCATAACAAAATTCTTCACTAACCATATCAATTCAAGTTCCCTATTAATTTTAATGCGATACGAATGCAGAGCACTTTTAATTATATGCGAAGCCTTAACACAAACAACACTAATTCATTTCACTCTTTTTCTTTTTATTTTGTTTGAGAAGCGTGAATAAAAGTGGAGTTTTAGTCAAATTTATCCCGAGAACTTAAGATTTATTAATGAATCTTAGATCCAATGTAATTGTAGGATTTTTAATAAGTTTTTGTAAGTGTTTTCCATTTTTTATAGTTGAATCCATTCCCTCTAGATTTCAGTTTTCAAGATTCTTTTTTAGAATTGAACATTGGTTTAAAATCTTGTATGTTTTTAAGATTTAAAGATCGTACACATTTTTTCGTTAAAAAAAAGGAATTCATTCAATATGTAAAATAAGATAAATGTCGACTTTTTTGATTAACCCCTTCGTTGGCATTGACGCAAAATGCGTCAAAATTTTCTGTGTCCTGTGTGACATTGACGCAAATGCGTCAATCTTCTTTTTTTTCTATTTAACTTTCTCCGATTTTGCATTCAAGTCTTGCTCGGGGGTTTGTGGGATCGCTGAAGTGTGAATATGAAGTAAAAATTAGACAATTCAAAATGGCGGATCCAATATGGTGGACGAAAATAAAAAAAGCCCAAGTTGGATAAATCTCGGTACTTATTGGTTTTTTGGGTTTCTGAATCCGAATCTGAAGTCAAAATTTGAAAATTTAAAATGGCGGACGAAAATACAAAAAACGGCTCGATTTAGATAAATCTTGGTACTTAAAAATGAGAAAATTCAAAATGGACAGACTAAACCATACAAATTAGATCTTACTGTTGGCTTCGTAGAATTTACTAAACGGAGTAGTATGATCCGTCATTTTAAATTTTCAAATTTTGACTTCAGATTCGGATTCAGCAACCCCAAAAACCCATTAGTGCCAAGATTTATCCAAATTGAGCCTTCTTTGTATTTTCGTCCACCATATTGGATCCGCCATTTAAAATTTTTGAATTTTGACTTCAGTTTCGGGTTCAGTTGCCCCAAAAACCCGTGAGTACCAATATTTATCTAAACCAAGCCGTTTTTTATATTTTCATCCGCCATTTTGAATTTATTATGTTTGACTTCAGATTCGGTTTCAGCGACCCCAAATCCCCAGGATACAAATTTTCAAGATAACAAAAATTTCTGCCATTTTGGGCACTATTTGTCGAATTCTCTCTGCCAACGAAGGAGTTAAGAAAAATTAGTCGAAAAAAAGTTTCGTAGCCTATTAAGACGTTAATTAATTCGAACTTCCGCTATCTCCATTCTCCACAATTATTTCACCTCACTTGCTCTGCTTCTCTTTCCGTCATTTCTCCTTAATTCTTATATTTCCCCTGCTGGGAAAAAGTACGACGGACGTTTTTACCCAGGAAACTTTGAATGGCATTATGTTTTTGAGCGTGCACTAGATTACAAAACATTACTAAAGATTTTAAAACGTTGTAAAATATGTCAAGGATTTTAAAATATGTAAAAGGACTTTGAAGTTTTTACAAAGACTTCACGAATTTCAAGGATTTGTAAAGGCGTGTACACCAGATTAAAAAAAAATTTTAACCATTTCAGAAGGTTTCAAAACATTTTAGAAGATTTAACTAAGATTCAAAATAATTTAATGATTTCAACGAAAAAAAAAATTAAGAAAATTTTTTTTAATATTTCAAAGATTTTACCCAATTTTCCGCAGATTTTTAACATTTCATAAAGATTGCACAAATTTAAAAGATTTAAAAAAGGCATGTACACCAGATTTCGAAGATTTCAAAAGATTGTATAGTGATTCAAAATATTTTAATGATTTTATATGAATACGAAAGATTTCATAAATATTTCAATTATGTCATAAAAATTTCATAAAGATTTCAAAAGAATATAATATTTCAATGATTTCAAATGAATGCGAAAGATTTCACAAATATTTCAAAGAGGTTAAACTGTTATAAAGGTTTCAACAAATTTGAGAAGATATAAAAAGATTGTAATGATTTCAAATGAACACAAAAAATTTCATAAACAAATATTAAAGAAAGCATTTATAAGTATTTCAACGATGTCATAGTTTTTTTTTATTTCACAAAGATCTTAGATTTAAAGAGGTTTAAAGATTTCAAGTATTTTACAAAATTTAAAAAATATTCGAAAAGATTTCACAGAAATGCCAAGATTTCACAAAGATTTGATTTGTTTATTTAGGTCTGCTCTCTTTAATAATTGTTGGCCAATAAAAAAATTAAATGGGTCATTTTTTACATCTTTAACAAATGGTTATTTGATTATTTGATATAAAAAGGGAGACCTGAAAAAACTTGACTTCTTGACCTGGAAAACCTACAAAAGACCTTGAATTAGTATATTATTTCAAAGCTTAAATGGTACATTTCCGAACTACTTAATTAACGTCTCAATAGACTGAAAAACCTTTTTGTAGGCGTAGGGCGCCTACTTTGATAAATTTTTCAGTTTTACAATCAATATATGCAGAATCTGTAAAATTGGAGGTTTAATATGGGTTCCAAAATAATGAAAATGCTAATTATTTCAAAAGTTCTGTACAATTGAATAAAAAATTGATGAGCTCACATGTACTTAGGTTTATTAAACGTAGAATTTCATGAAATTTTCACTTACGAAAATTTGTAATGTATAACGTTAAACTTTATTCCTGAAAAGATGAACGAAATTTTAATTTAAGTTGACTTTTAACCATAGTGTACAATGGAACTATTTAAAGTAACTGACATTTGGCAGTATTAAAATGTAAAAATTACTATATTTTGAAAGCTTATATTTGTGTTTGGAAAGTGATAGTAATTTATCATTTCTGTTATCCTGAAAATGCATTTTATTTTATATAATTTTGACTAAATTCTGTTTCTCGTTTCTGCAAGTTGTCGTGTGAGACATATTTTTGGACATACTATTTGTAAATCATTTGAGATAGAATCGGCGTTTTGCCTTATCATAATCATTGCACGAATGACTGAAACGGATTCAACCACACGCTTCATCAATCTAGATATGTTTAGAGAAAAAGTGAATTCAACTAGCTACACTATTTTGAAATAAACTTCTATATTAAAGATTAATCTTTTTGAATTCAATATTGATATGGATTGGGGACGTGGACGTGTTCAAAGGACAAGGTGCGATTTCGGAAAATGTGGATTGAAAGGTTCTATCTCGTGGTGAACTTAAAGATCCGGTAAAAAATTGTATCGCGAACACTAGCGCCCTCATCGAGTTAGAACCTTCCAATTTTCATTATCCGAGGTGAAACCCTGTCATTTTGAAAGGTCTCTGTGTAAGTTGGTTGAATTCACAGCAAATTTGATATCAAGGTGGCCCGAAAAAAAGCTTTTCTTAGAAAGTGACAATGCTTTACGATTTTTTCAAAATATAATTTATATAATGACGCTTGACCCCTAGATGAATCCGATCTGATGATTTTAAGTGTTGATATCTGAAAAATGTTTGCGTTAAAAACGGCAAAAAATTTGAAGATTGATTTTCATATTTAAATGGACTTTTTTATTCGTAGGAGTAAAAAAATGCTCGAGACCATCATTTAGGATATCTATTAGAGTTATAAGAATTTTTTTAAGTTTCTTATTTGGGTTTTTGACGTCTATAGGCAATTGAAAACTATTGTATGCAAAATTTTGTGTAGAAATTTTATTCTATTACAATAAAGGAATAATTTCCAATTGCCTAAAGTCCTCAAAGATTCAAATTCAAATTTTTTTCTTATAAGTCTAATAGATGTACTAATTCATGTTTCGAATGATTTTTTATTCATTTGTTGCATTGGATATGCCGAGAACTAAAGAAACATGTTATTACTTTTCATTTAGAGAAAAAATGTTATTCTTGGTGATTTACACATTTTCGAAAAAGTTATAATTGAGTAACGGTGAAGAGATAGTATGCGAGTTTCAATTGAGTACCGGTGAAAAGTTAGTATGGATGGGAAACTTTTGCGTGGTATTAAAATTCAATAAGAAAAAATAGATGAGGAACATCTGATCGAGTTCTTCCAGCGGTTCAAACTGAATAATTTGACTTGTATTTTGAAAAAGAACAGCCTTTTTCTGGACCAGCCTATTTGATATATAAGTTGGTGTAAGGATTGTCAATAAATGAAATGTTTTGTTTTCTTGTCCATGATAGGGACAATGACAACTTAACGCGTCTCGAGGGTGGTCAGCTTTCCAACAACAAAGTGCTCTCAGGACACTCTAGTAACCGTTGTGCGAATAATAGTAATAATAATAATGGTAACAATAATAATAACGTGGGTGGCCCGCTGATGTCGACGCATCTAAACGGTCAAGTGAGTGGTGGTGTCAGTGGTCGAGGGTTGGCATCGCAATCGCAGGGCGCGACTACCTCTTCTTCGAATTCGGTAACGTTTAGCACGAGCGAAAACCCCCTCACGTCGTCGTCGCTGAGCTCATCGAGTAACCCTTTCAACCACTTTTCGGGCAATATGGACTTGGAGTTCGAGCTCTTCCCGAGTTCCACGTGGGACTTGGACAGTAGCAGTGGGTGGGTTGAAAGACCCGAGTCAAGAGCGAGCGGGCCACCACATTCCCGTCCACCTTCCCAACCGGCTGCGGCATCTCCGAGTCCGCAGGGGACGACGTTTTCTTCTAATTCGGGGGTGGCGGCGTCACACTGCAGTCCCCTGCGTGCGTTCAGCCCATCTACGGGGAATCCTGGTCACCCCTTCAGTAATTCGTTCCCCTTCAGTCCGGTCCAGGAGTCGCAGATGCAGCTGAACAACGTGGCCGGCGCCGCCGGGAGCAACGTCAGTGCGAACGGTGCTGGAGGAGGATCGTCGTCGAGCTGCAAGAGAATTGAGGACTCCAAGGGGTGTCCGAGCACGAGCGGCACTATGCACGTGAGCAGCGCACCAAGTACTCCGAGTGTGGAGACTCAAAACAGTGTAGTGTCCACGGAGTCGGGCAGGCTCAGGAACTTGTTAACCAAGGGAGCCAGTGGTAGTGAAGATAGTCAGGACAATTCGAATAATGATTCGGGCAAACAAAAACATAGGATATTAAAAACTTTGTTAAACCAGCAAGATGATGATAATGAGTACCATTCGGAGCATAATCGAGTGCGGACGAGTCCGAGCAGCGCACCAAAACCTAACCCGGAACAGTCCAACAATATGCTGTTACAGGTAATCATTTTTTGCTTCTATCAATTAATATTACCAAGGCAGTAACTTTATAACAAACTTTAGATTCAGAAATTGTCGCATATTTTCAAATTTATTTTTTCCTGCACGAAGAGAAATTTCAAGACATTAAGTAACGGAAGCGTGTGATCTTAGAGCTACAATTTTTACGTTTTTTAAAGTCTCGGACTCTATGTTCTAAAAGCATAGAATTCGAGACCTGGGGGCAAAGGAGCGTGGCCTAATGCTTGAAAGTTCGAGACCTATGCATTAAAAGCAAGGTTTCCGAGATCTTAGTTCTCGCACCAAAGCGTGATAAAATCAAGGAGAAGTGCCGTGAAAATTAATCTTCCGAAATTTCTCTCCCTGTGGTTAAATTAATAAATATTTTTTGGGATGTGTAGAAAGTATACATTTTAAATTTTTTGCGGGAAGATGAGGCATTATTATTGGGCAAGCCTCGGAAGTAAAAACATAACCTAGTTTCATATTATCTAAAATTCATGTAATAACGATATCAGAGAAATGAATATATTGTGCTGAAATTGTGCTAGTTCCGCTTCCCCTATATGCACTTATTTCCGCATGAGCCGTTCCTTCACCTTCCACCACGGTCCCTGTAGGGGCTCTACGGTCACGTCCGCGAGAGTAGTTGGCGAATTAAAAAAATAGGCCTGAAGAGCGAGAAGTTTGAATTGAGCAGTTTAATATTTCGTCATGGGAATACAGACTTTTGCTAGAAAATATTCGAAAAGTAAAAGTAACTCATAAATGTCAGAATAGCAATATTTCTTCAGTGTCGAATGCGTTTTATCAGTCATGTTGCATTATTTGGTCGATTGACGACCTTTCAGTGTCCCGAAATACAATAGACTGTCCGAAATTTGAGGTGGGAGTACCCGATCTGATACACTAACCTCAAATTTTGGATATTTTATTTTGTGACACTGAAATGCCGCCAAATGACAAAAGAATGGAGCATGACTGAGAAAATACATTCTACACTTGAGAAATATTACTATTCAGGCCTTTATAACCTACCTTTACATTTAGAAAATTCTCCAAAAAGTCGTGTGCAGCTGCAGCAGCCCTATGCATCGTCCGTGTATGTGTATGTAGTAGTTGTTTCAAATTATTTGAAATAATTTCAAGTTTTAAATTAATTTTGAATCTTTTTTTTAAATTAAAATTGTAGCTTTCAAAGTTAAAATTTAGCTCATTACAATTTTAACAATACAAGGCTTTCTATTTCGAAGCATTTTGTTCAAATGTGTATAGTTTTTAATAGTTGTTTATAATGGGTTGTTTGAAATGAACGGTCAAATATTGCTAATAATTAACGATATTTTCTTTTTTTAATTAAAAAAATTCAAATTGAATGAATTAAAAATAAAAATTTTTTTGACTGAAATAATATTTAAAGTCATAGTTGAAAATAATTTTAAAACTAATATCTATTAATTCTTTAATTTTGAACGGATTCAGAATCATCTTGTATAATCAATTATTTTTCAATTTTGAATACCTTAAATTCAATTAAAAAAATTGTATGTAAAAATTCTTTCAATTAAAAAAAAAATCATAATCGAAAGCAAATAAATTAATTATATATTTTATACTTTAAATAACGTAACCTCAAAATATACGCATATAAAGAGGCGCGTGAAGTATTCAAATCATGAGAATCGCCAGCATCGAAATCTGGAAATATTAAAATTCCAATCTCTTGATTTTATTTCAAAGGAGATAGAGATTTAAATAGAACCGCCGAAGTGTTCCGACGGGCAATCGTGCACCTTCGAGTTTTCAAATTCAGAAGACGAGAAATGGGTTGCGCGCGCAACCCAGTCATGTACATCGTCTCCTACTATATTCACACGGTCATAGACCTGTGATAGGATTGGGGTGTACCTCGTTTCCATGGACATAGGAAACACGGGACCAGGTATGCCATCCTAAACTGGGCGAGCGGGGTTGAATCCACGGGAGGGGGAGAATTCCATGAGTGGGGAGAGCCGCCATCTTACGACGTGCCATTTGATTATGCGCACGAGCATTTTTGCCGACAAACTGTGCATGAAAATATAAACATGTGGGCGTTGCCATGTTTGTCGCAGGACATCAAAAGGTGGTGGGCCTCCCCCCTCATTGCATCACTCCCGCAATGGCATGCCTAGTCCCGTGTTTTCTATGTCCATGCTCGTTTCAAATCTGGAATCACTGGGGCTGTGTTGCTGTGCCATGTACCAAAGAGTATATAACCTTCCTGGCGGTTGACATTTCCACCTATACGGCCATGACCGTCACGTTATGCTACTCAATATGCCGCGAAATATTTAAATCGGTTTTTGATTCTATTTATTATTATTAATTTTTAGTTGGCAAATTGTACCATTTGAAGGAAATCAAAAATCAGTTATGTTAATCAATCGTATGCTAACGGACCGCGACTTTTTCAACTACGTATATGTGCCAAAAAGCATTATTATTGTTAGTATATCTTTATTGATTCAAATTAGACCCGCGCTTTTCGCAACATGCGCAGTTGCAACAGTGCATTACAGTGGGGGTATCGATACATGCCGGGGCAGCCAATGAACGTTGCTGGATACAAATATGCTGACGTCTCGCGGTAGAGGCTTGGGCCCCTCCAGCGAGGGTCATTCGTGAGCTCTACGTTTTGCAGTGGCATTTGAGCTTTAATTTTGTTTAAATATTGCAATTTTATTAATTCTGTTAACTTGGAATGTAAGTGAGAACAGGGCTTTAGAGCCGTAGCTAAAACAGAATAAAAAAAATTATATTATTTAAAGAAAACTGAAACGAAAATGGGCCAGACAGATGTGTTCTTTTATATTTTGAATCATTTCCTAAAATTTTAGAACAATATATTCATTTTGCTAATTATAAAGCCGCGGAATATAGTAAGTAGTAACGTGTATTAATTGGTTACGTGAGAGACTGTTGTGTGCCCTTAGTTACTTTTATTCGCCTTTTTTTAAATCACTTTTTAGTCACTTTTCATTTAAAATGCAAGTATCACTTTAATCAATTTTTGTTCAATTTTTAAATTTAAAAAAAAAAAAATTAAAAAAAAAAAATTTTTAAATGTTCGATTAACTTGAATTATTTTATAATTTATAGTGAATTTGCATGAATTTAATAGAATTCTTCTAAATTCACTCCAATTTTATTGAAATAGATGGTATATTTTGCATTTAACAAAATTCGATACATTTGGAATTCACGTTGAATTCTTATTATTTTATCCAGAATTATTTTAAATTCTTTAGAATTCTCTTGATTTTTTTTTTTCAATTCTTCCTAATTTATTCTAAATTCACTCCAATTTTACTGAAATCAGTGGCATTTTTTTGATTTTTTTCTTCAAATAATTAAGAAATCATTATGAATTCTTATAAACATTCTGTATCCTTTAAAATTAATTCTTAACCATTTATCCTGATTTTTTAAAATTCTTTCTAATTCCCTTAGTTTTTTTTTTTTAATTCACTGAGTTACCTTGAATTCTTCTAATTTCATGTCAGTTTTACTGAAATTAATATAATTTTTTGGATCTTTTAATTTTTTCAATTTATTTGGAATCACCATTAATTCTTATAAACATTGTCCTGAATCATTTTTAGTTTTTTTGATGATCTTGAATTGTTTTCAATTCACCCTTAATTCTTTAAAATTCTCTTATTTTGTTTTTTAATTCACTCTGAATTTCCTTGCATTCTTCTAATATTATGTCAGTTTTACTGAAACTAATAGAATATTTGGTATTTTTTAAATTTTTTCAATTTATTTGGAATTAACGTAATGTTTATTAATTTATCGTGATTTACAAAAAAAAAAAAAAAATTGGGCATCACTTACATTTTTTTAATTCTCTCTGAATTCACTTGGATTCTTGTAAATTATTCACTCAACTCTACTCAATAGAATAGTTTCAAAATTATTATTTTTTAAATCACTCTGAAGTTCAAGATCACTTTAAATTTAACGGTTTCAATTAATTGTTTTCAATTCATTTGACTATTTTGCAAAATCCCCTTGAATTTTTAGGAATATCATCAAATTCTTCAAGAACTTGTCCTACTCCAGAACCAGTAACGCCTGATCATTTTATTTTTATGATTTTTGATCTAATTTAAGCAATCTGATAACATTATCTAAAAATTTATTTATGTTTGAACTTGAAGATTATGTTTTAATTTTGTAAAGAATAATAAGTATTTATATTAATATTTATCTGGTTCCGAAATAAATTTTGCCCTGCCTTGTATTATTTCTGGTTATTTAAATCAGGTACTGAAAATATATATTGCTGGTTCAAACGCTACTAAAACCTGTACATTTTAAGTTATTAAATGAGAAAAATGACGACGATGACGAGGAAGCAAGGATTGGGTTGAAGAAGAGTAACGAACTTCTTCAAAAGCTTTTGAAAAACCAAGACGAAGAAAAGAAGCAAAAAGAACCATCGGTATTTAAGCTTCCTTCCTATTCTTATTTTTTATCCAATTATTTTTTGTTCTCTACGAATATTAAATATAATCATTTTTTCTGTGTTAAAAAAAAAACAGGGTGATGATCATCTCCTAAAAAGTCTTGGCTTTCAAACATCGTCCTCATCCCCGTCTCAGTCAAACGAAAATTCTCAAGGTTCGCGCAAGAGATCAGGCGACGATTTGAATGTGAATTCTTCAATGAAACGTCCTCGAGATGGATCGCACCCATCTGTATCTGGTACAAACTCTATGAACAAAGATCTGTGGCAAAAGAACAAAATGCTAGCTTCGCTTTTGGCTAAAGAACCTGAGCAGCCAACCACTATCCCACCGATTCCTCAATCTGTGATATCAGGAACCCCACAGGTAATTTAACTCTTTTCTTATCCAAAGCCTAGCTTTCTCCCCCTCTCTCTCCCCCCCCCTTCTCTCTCTCTCTCACTTTCATAAAAAAATTCAATTTAGAATTATTTTTTACAGGATAAACTGCCCCGCGTGACGGATCGCTTAAAGCAACATCCGCCACAACAGTCGCCATGGGCTACTAGTAGAATGCAGCCAGTTGTTGTCAGCAACACTATTACCACAACTGCAACTTCGGCCCGTACTCCTCTCCAAAATCTACCTAGACAACAGCTACCTCGTCAAGCAACCGATCTCTACCTCAATCACATGCTTAGTCAAGTAAGTTATTCGAAAAATGGAAAAATTAACTAAATTTAAATTTTCTCGAGGGGTTAATTATTCCTGCGATCTGGTTAAACTTCCCTGAAATTTCAAGCGATCTCGAACGATCTGTATACAATTGCGAGGCCTCACAGCCGATTTCAACCGTTTTTTTTTTATTTATAATTAGTTGAGTCGTTATTTTATTCAATTATGCTATTATACAGTTTACAATGCGTAATTAAATAATTGAACAATCTTTTGCTTACAAAATTTTCTATTCATATTTTTAAGCTTAAATTTTTAGATTAAACAATTTAAAAATGTTGTTTTGAAGACTTGAACAATAACAAATTAATAGCGTTTAAAGTTTTAAATTTAAAGATGAAAAAACATATGAAGAAAATAAAGAAATTTGTTTAATGGATCTGTACTTCAAGTATTAAAAAGTGAACAATAATTCATTTGACCAAACATTTTTAAATCAGTTCACAATTGAAGAATTTCCAGATTTTAACGTTAAAAATTATACGGTTTCAATATTAAAAGTCTTAGTCATTAAATAATCTATAGGTCTAATTGAAACTTTATAAACTATTTTGAAGTTAGAAATTACTTCATAATAATATATTCGTAATTAAAATCGTAATTGATTAACTTAAAGTACGAATTATCTCTACAAAAATTGAATTAAAAAAAATGCTTCAATTAAAAGTTAATTTTCCAGGAACATTAAGCATTTTTACACAACAAAAATGAAATTTCAAACGAGGAAAATAATTATTTTTATCACCAAAAAAAGGAGATTTTCCAACTAAAAAAGATCAACCTTAAAAATTGTAAGTTATCTTTTCAGGTAAAAAAAATTAATTTTAAACAAAAAAAGGCCTTTCGACTACACAGTTACATTTTCAACCGAAATAATAAGCCTTCAGTTGAAAAAGAAAATTTTTAACAATGTGGATTACATTTTACCCAAATAGTTGAATTTTCAAATAAAAAAGATTAAATTTCAACAAAGAAGTTCAAGCAAAGAAGAATAATTTTTGACGAAAAAGTATCATTTTCATCTAAAAAAAAAAAGGAAATTTTTACTAACAAAGATGAATTTTCAAATCAAAAAGATAAATTTTCAAATACATAGTAGAATTTTCTGTTAAAAAAGTTTCCAGTTGATTTTGAACGATCAAAATATGGATTTTTAAACAAGAAATGAGTTTCTACGAAAAAAAATGGAATTTTCAATCCAAAGAGACGAATTTTTAAAGAAAAAGGATGACTTTGTAACAAAATTGTTGAATACTCTACAAAATAGTTGCATTTGTATTCAAGAAAGATGAAACTTGTACTAAAAAATTCATCCATAAAAAATTTCTGTTCATTTTTCACCGCTAAAATATAATTTTTAAACAAAAAGTAAATTTCCTAGGAAATAGTTAAATTTTCAACAAAATAGTAGAATTTTCAACCAAATATCATGACTTTTTAACAAATTAGTTTAATTTTCAAGAAAACAGTTTCATTTTTATCCAAGAAAGATAAAATTTCTCTTGAAACAGATGACTAATTAAAAACTTTTTTTTAATTTGAATTTTCATCCAGAAAAGATTTCAGTTCTCTTTTTTAACACCAAAGTATTAAATTTAAATCAAAAGTAAATTTTCTAGGAAATAATTAAATTTTTAATAAACCAACAGAATTTTCTACTAAAAAGTATAAATTTAACCGTTTTTTATATAAAATTAAAAACCTTGTTGGTTACAATTTGGTGAAAAATCTCCGTATTTTACGTGTTTTAAAGCATTTTTGTTGAAATTTGAAACATTTCAGGCCCTTCCGCATGAAACCTTACCATATAGTGTACATAAAAAATCGAAGTAACTGAGATCAGGGTACTAATTGATATTTGCAATATTTCATAGACGCAGCAACAAAGGCCTCAAGTCGAGCAAATAGACTCGGATTTCGTAAGTAGCGGAGATTACCGGCAACCTAATGTAGATCCCGGCATGTGGAACAACCAGACATCGGATCCAGATCTCAATGATATCTTAGAACAGTTTGTCGATTTTACCTCCAACCAGAACACTGAAGGTGAAGTAAATCTAGAGTTCTTAAATACCTAAGAATTTATGTTAATCAATGATTTCAAGCTTATCAGTATATAATATTGCAATAGATTTAATTTTTATGTTTCCATTTATATTTTATTAAACATTTTGTAAAGTTCTAAAAGTTAGTCGTTTAATATATTTTTGTGAAAACTACAGTTGGTTCGAAGAAGAGAATCACAGTTTTCAAGCTTTACTGTAATATATAATAATAATTATAAAAATAAATAATAGTATATAGAATAAATTCTAATTTTTAGGACCTTATTTTTTTATTCAACATTTTATAGATTTCCTAGAGTTAGCAGTTAAAATTTTTTTGTTTGAATACTAAAGTTGGTACGTAAGAATATAATCAAAGATATGAATCTTAGAGTTTTTAAATGTTCAAGAATTTATATTGAGAAAATGCTCTCGAGAATACGCTCAGCATTTAAGCTTGAACAGAGGATTTATAGAGCATTTAAGAGAGTTTAAAGCATTTATTGTTGAAACAAATATATATCATAATTAATACATATATTTATGCAAAAAAATCTTTAGTGAAATAACATATACTTTTTCTAAATTAGAGAGTTGCTACAACAGGTCAGGTAATTCCAGAAAGTCAGGGAAAGCCTGACCTTACGATAAACTAAGGTTAAAGTTCATTTTATTATTATGGTTAAAAACCGCTACTATTTGGTTAAAAATTAATCTGTTTTGGCTGAGGATTCAAACTATTATGATGAAAATTCATCTTTTTTTGTTGAATTATACTATTTTTGGTGCATGTTTTTCGTTGAAAATTCATCTTTTTCGTTGAAAATTCATCTTTTTCGGTTGAAAATTCAACTGCTTAGTTGGAAGTGAAACTGCTTTTTTAAGAACTGATTTATTTGTTTAATGATTGTTCATTTTAGTTGCAAAACTTTTTTTGAAAATTTGAATTTAATGGAAGAATATTTAATCTTCTTTGTGACTAATTCGTCTTTATGGTCGAAAGTTTCTTTAAAAAATCAAATATTTGGTTAAAAATTAATGTATTTTGTTAAAAGTTCATCTTATTGATTGCAAATTTGTATTTTTAGTTGAAAATTAGTTTTTTCTAATTTATCATTAATTTTTCAAACGGCAAATGTAACTGTTGGTTTTTTTGCCGAAAATGGAATCTTTTTTATAGAAATTTAATCTTTTAGGTTGAAAATTATACTGTTTCGTTGAAAATTTACGTTAATTTAATTGAAAATTATTTTTTACTGGAAATTCAAGTTCATTTTTTTGGTTAAATATTAATTTCTTCAGTTAAAAATTTAAATTTTTTGTTAAAGATTGACTCTTTTAGTTGAAAATTTTGACTTTTTTGGCAAAAATTAATTTTCTGGATTGAAAATAAATATTTTCATTGGAAATTTAATGATTCCAGTTGAAGGCCCATCATTTTAGTTGAAAATTCATGCTTTTTATTTTAAATTCAACTAATCCAGTTAATGATTAATCATTTGAACCGTTGGCAACCAAAAGGGAACACGGCCGGATTCAGCCTGAGAAGTATTGTCCTGAGTGTCAATTTTAAAAATCTTTCTAATTTCAATTTTAAAGACTGATACTTGCAGAGAATTTCAAGGCGCACCTTTAATTCCTCTTGCAAAAACGTATAGGTTTTGTAGTTTTTGAGATAATTGGTAAAAAGTGGATTTTTTGAAAACGAAAAATTCCAATCTTTTTTCGCTTCAACTCGCGCTAATTTAGCCAATTTTCATCATTTCCCGATTTCCCCAATACAAAGTACGTGTTTAAGTCTTCTGAAACTATCTAAATAAGAAAAACGAGAATATTGTAATAAACAAAAAAGTTTTTTTCTTTTTGAGGCAATGCAAAAATCATGAATTTTAACCTTCAAGCGCCTCGTTTAGCGAACGAATTTTAAGCTACGGAAAGCTTTCAGTGAGAAAGTTGTTCATTAAGGTTCAAAGAAGTTTTCTGGCAAGATTTAGATCAATTGGATTAATAGTTCAAAAATTATGAATGTTTTAAAATCCAAGCGGTAATCTTGACGCTGCTCAAAAACATGCTTGGCCGGCTACGTACGCGCTGCAGCGAACGACATGAAGGTCAAGGCAATCTTACCAAAACAAATGCACAACAGTAACTTTTTTTGTCATCTATGAAATTCTACAAATAAAACATAGAATCAGCGAAGTGATTGTTTCTTATAATAGTTGGAAAAGCATTTTTTTGATATTATTGAGATTTTTGAGATATTTTTGAGAATATTAATTAAAAAGAAAAACATATTAAAATGAAACAAGGTAGAAAAAGAACTAGAAATGAAGATTCGTGGATTAAAAATAAGAAAAAATGTTCCAGAAATCAGGTACGATTGGAAACCGTCAATAGAATTTTTAAATAAATTTTAATCATAAATTTAATATTTTGTGACTTCTTTTATTCTTGATTTTTTAAATAATTCTTTTTCTGAACTATATATAATATGTAGATAGTCTAAAGTAATTATTTTAAATTTCTAATGACGAAGTTAATAGCATTATTTGTTAATTCTTTAGGGAAAAGAATACATTATAAAGTCTAAAACTAAAAAAGGCGGTATTGCTAAAGATATTCTAATCCCAGAGAGATCTTTCAAACCTATTGAATCCTGCTGTGGAGAAAAATGTTACCAAAAGTTTTCAAATGTGCAACAAGAAAAAGTATATACAAATTTTTGGAATCTCGGGAACTATAATGAACAAAATGTGTTTCTCAGAGGATTGTTAAAATGCAAGGATCCTATCCAAACGAATGCAGGTGAAAAACTAAGGCGGTTCATTCATTGGATATATTTATTTTCTACTGACGAATAAAATGTTCCCATTTGTAAGAAATTTTTTTGTGCTTTTCTATGTTTGGGCAAAAGAAGAGCTGAAAGTGTTCAAAAGAAGATTTTAAATAAGCAGCCTTTAAAAAATTTGGCAGGTGGAGTACGCGAAAGTTGTCTTAAATTAACAGAAAATTAAAAAAAAAAATGATTGAAGAGCATTGCGAATCAATTCCACATCACAGTTCACATTACAAACGAAATTCTACCAACCTAAAATATTTTGATAATCCTTCATTAAATCTTGCAGAACTTTACAAATCATTCGGAAAATATTATAAAGAAAAAACGGGGGCTAAATCGACAATAAGTCAAACCGTTTATTTTAAGTATTTTAACCGAAATGTTGGCTTCAGTTTTAAGTTACCTAGAACTGACGTGTGCAATACTTGCTACAAAAACGAGACAAATGGAAAGGTAAACGAAGAAGTAATTAATCACAAAAACAATGCTGAAATTTATTTGAAGTTAGAAAAGCAAATACTCTCTGAAAATAATAGTCTATGCTGTGAATTTGATTTTGCACAGAATTTGCCACTACCAAAAATACCCGTGTCCGCGCAGTTTTACCTACGTTTAGCATGGCTTTTTCTATTTAACGTACATGTACATACTACGAACCAGACTTACATGTTCCCTATTTTTGAGGAAATTGTAAAGAAGAGTGCTAACTCTGTTTGCAGTTTTATCAAATACGGGGTATTAAAAGAATTTGCTAAAGACAAATTCAACAGCATAACATTATTTTCAGACTCATGTCCGGGACAAAATAAAAACTACACAGTGTTTCATTTTTTGGTTTTATTGTCCATTTATTTGCAAAGCGAGATTAAATATGTGTTTCCAGTTCGAGGCCATTCCTATTGCCAGTGCGATAGGAATTTTGGCACATATTCGCAAAAGCTGAAAAAATTAGAACGAATTGAAACTGAAGCTGAATATGTAGAAATGATTCGCAATGCTCGTTCACCTTCATTCACAATGGTCGAGAAGTGTGTAGATCTTCTGCAGGATTTTTAAAAATGTTTCAAAGGCAAAATGCGAAAGCCAAAAAATTTCCAAATCAGCAAAGCGTTCGTTTTGCATTTTTTTCCTGATCGAAAAGTGAATGTTTTTGACAACTATGAGTTGCAAAATCCAACCACTTTTTTCTTTAAACCTACGCTTAAACTAGAAAATCTTTCGAAAAGTCCTCCGCCCCGAATTGGATTGAAAGCTGCCAAAATAAAGGATGTAAAATATCTCTTCCAGTATTTAAGCGCTAAAGGAAAAGAATTTTTCGAATCATATTTTTTTAAAGTACAAACTCAGAATCCAGATGCCGAAGAAACTGAAGAGAGTGACAAAAATGAATAAATAAATAACAATAAATATTGTTTGATTAATTTTTTCTTGTTCAATAATATGCATCACATTATATGTTAAATGTTTAATAAATAAATTATTTTAATGATAATATCTGGAGTTACTGTTGTGCATTTGTTTTGGTAAGATTGACTTGACTTTCACGTCGTTCGCTGCAGCGCGTACGTAGCCGGCCAGGCACGTTTTTGGGCAGCGTCAAGATTACCGCTTGGATTTTAAAACATTCATAATTTTTGAACTATTAATCCAATTGATCTAAAACTTTCTAGAAAACTTCTTTAAACCTTAATGAAAAACTTTCTCACTGAAAGATTTCCGTAGGTTAAAAGTCGTTCGCTAAACGAGGCGCTTGAAGGTTAAAATTCATGATTTCTGCATTGCCTAAAAAAAAAACAAAAAAACTTTTTTGTTTATTACAATATTCTCGTTTTTCTTATTTAGATAGTTTCAGAAGACTTAAACACTTACTTTGTATTGGGGTAATCAGGAAATGATGAAAAAATTGCTAAATTAGTGCGAGTTGAAGTGAAAAAAGATTGGAATTTTTCGTTTTCAAAAAATCCACTTTTTACCAATTATCTCAAAAACTACAAAACCTATACGTTTTTGCAAGAGGAATTAAAGGTGCGCCTTGAAATTCTCTGCAAGTATCAGTCTTTAAAATTGAAATTAGAAAGATTTTTAAAATTGCACTCAGGACAATACTTCTCAGGCTGAATTCGGCCGTGTCCTCTTTTGGTCGCCAACGGTTCATTTCAGTTGAAAATTCGTCACTTTGCTTGAAAATGTAACTATTTTTTTTTTAAAGTATAGGTGTTTTTTCACTAGAAAATACAACTATTCCAATTGAGAATTTGCATCCATTTAGTTAAAAATTAATTTCTTTGGCCATACATTAATTTTTGACCAATAATTTAACTATTCAATTGTTGATTTATAATTCATCTTTTTAATTTCGAATTCATGTATTTTCTATAAAATTCGTCTTCTTAGGTAAAAATTAATCTTCTTGGTTAAACTATTTGGTTTAAAATGTGTATTTTTGTTTAAAATGCATCTATTCCAGATAAAGATTTATCATTTTAATTGAACATTGATTAGTTTGGTTGAAAATTGAACTTTTTGTTTGAAAATTAGGCTTTTTTAGTTGAAAATTCAGTTTTTTTTAAAACATTCATATATTTTTTTGAAAAAAATTATGTTTCCTGTTTGAAAACCAATAGTCTTGTTTGAAAATTCATTTTTTGTTTAAAAATTCAAATATTGTAATTAAATATTGATCATTTTAGTAATTAATTAATCTTTTTGGTTGAAAATAAAACTGCTTGGTTAAAATTGGTTTTAAAAATAAATCTGTTTTTGTTATTTGATGGAAAAATGTTTTAAACTTAGAACTTAACTAGTTTACTTTTGGTTGAAAGCTAATGTTTTTTAATTCAAAATTCAGCTATTTGATTAAAAATTGATCTTTTTCTGTTGTCAATTCAGCTCTTTGATTGAGAATTAATTTTTTTTTGTAAAAATATTCTTTTTTGTAGAAAACTAATCTTTCCGGATGAAAATTCAACTATTTGGTTAAAAATTCATTTCTCTTTTTGAAAATCCAAATTTCTACTTGAAAAATTATGATTTTGAAATTAAATTAAATATAGTAACCACATTATTTTACCTAAATATGAAATGAATTTTAAGTACACGTAGATAAAATAAGCATTATTTAATTATTTATTTCATCTTTCTTGCTAAAATATTCAAAAACATCTTTTAATGTGAATAAAATTGTGAGAAACTAAAACGAAAACATTATTTATAAAAAAACTCGCCAAAAATGATACCTGGAAAAAACCTGAAATCATCAGGGAATTTTTTTCCAGGTTTTACGTAGACACCATAATAGAAAATATAATTTTTAAAATCCTTCAAAATGCTCTTAAATTATCATTAAGTTCTCAAAGTGAAATTAAATTCTCACTAAGTGAATCTTCGAAACTTGAGAATTTTCCACATGAATTTGAAATTGGTCTGACAAGATAATGCTGAAATTACCATTCCAGATTCGTCTGAAACCGCAAACGATTTGCTGAGCGTTGCTGAAGTTCCACGGAACAATGTCGTTAATGAGACAATGGCTATAAACGCTATACAGAAGTCACTAATGCTAATCGAGGCTGAAGTCAATTCCACGTCTTCCAGCACCACGATGCCTGGTACACCGCCAGCTTATTCCACAGCGGTATGTTCTATACTGTCAACGCAGATGATACCCACTTTCAATTTGAAGTATTTAGTAAGTTAGAACATTTTTTTTTTCAAACCGGAATTCACAGGCCTCACATACCTGTCCCTAGATCCCCTATTGTACCCTATATTCAGTCAAGGTCCCTAAAGTACCCTATTTTCAAGATTTGGTGCCTATGGTAACCTACTTTCAGCCCATAGTTTTTTT